>NC_141689.1:403591253-403873753 GCF_964263255.1 Lissotriton vulgaris
TCGCCGCAGCTCAGCGGTAAATTTTTGTCTCTAACCAAGCAATAGCGATAATTATCGCTATTGCTTGGTAATATGCCCCTATGTCTTTTTCTCTCTTCATATAGATGCTCCTTCCAAACCAACACGGAAGGAGCTGGCTAGACGGGCCCGGCAACGGAGGCTGGAATATCGGCGGTTGGTGGCCCAGGAGGAGGAGGACACGCAGAGTACGTCTACAACATCTATGGCGACACCTGCATCCTCCTCCGCGCTCCCTGGGTCAGCCAGTCAGCGCAGCAGGTCTCCAGCGGTACGGAGCCGGGGTACCGCAGCCACTCGCCACCACCGAGCAGCAAAGAAATCAGCTGCCCCCCACAGCAGTTACAAAAAAAGGATGCACCGCCTTTCTCTGAGGGTCTCCTACCTCGAGCAGGAGCTCCTCAACACCAAAACCCTGCTCGAGACCCTCCGCAAGGAGCATGCCAACCTGGCCCAGAAAGTCAACAGCAGCAGCCAGCAGTAGGAGGAGATTGTCCCTTGCCCCTTTTTTAAAGACTTCTGGGGGGGTGGGAATTCGGAGTTGTTTTTTTTTTTACTTTTCACGGACATTCGTTGGGGTTAGGGAGTGGGGGCGGGTTGGGTCTTGCGGGAGATTATTTTTGTTCGGGATATAAATATACTTTAAACTTTATCTTAGTATATGTGTTTTTTTTACTGCTTTTGAGGCTGGTGGGTGGGGGTTTAACAGTAAGTTTGTTTTCCTGAAACTTAAGTGGCATCTTGATTCAAGTTGTGTAATTAATTGCCCAAATGTTTTCAAAACTAAGTGCCTCTCACAGAGTAAGTGAATTCAATAGTCCTAGGACTTTAGTAGTACTAGCGTTAGTCTCTCGTCTCTCCTAATACTCCATTATACTTCCTCCCCCCAAACGCTTATCTTACCTGTAATTTGTGTTTGGAAATAGGCCTAGGCACAGGGCTGGCTGCATGGCAAATGGCGATTAAGGTTGGCAATCCTGGGCAGATGAAATGTCATCATTGCGGTGGTTGTAATGGTGTTACACAGTGGCAGTTGCAGCATCTGAAAAAAAATAAAATGAAACCTTGTTTGTCCTTACAGTAGCATTAGAACGGTACAATAGAGAATAGCAGGTGACAGTACACTAGAACAGTGCCACAATGTAGCCTAACAAATGGTAAAGTATTGAAAGTATAACTAGTACTTGCGTTGAATTTCTTTGACATTGGCTACTACTACAAGAAATAGTACCGAAGGTGAAGGACACAGCAGTGTAAAAATTTGCCACGTCTAGGAGGAGGAGGTTCTTGATGACCAATCAAGTTGATGGCGCACATGAAAATCTGCTTTCATTTGCCAATAGTGACTGAGTGTCAAGCTGAGTAAGAATAGAATATATCCTCGGATTCCTTCACCAGCCTGTTGCTATGACCTTATTCTCCCCAGCAAGTGTGTGTAATTATTGCTGTCATTTAGTCACACATCAATCAAAACCACACAGCCCGGGGGAAGAGGTTTAGGGTTTGGAAAATGGATGGGAATGGGGGATTTTGGGAAAGTTTTGTTGAGAGAAAAAAAAAAGCACAGCATGGACAAACACTAATTGAAGATAAAGAAATCTTTGGGTACAAAGCTACCCATAAATCTTTTAAGTGACATAAAGGAAGTGCATGCACTACTGCATGCATGGTTACTGACAAGTAAGTAGTACTTTCGACATCTGTGAATGAAAGAATGAAACAGTACAGGGCTGCAGTACTAATTATGCTTTTTCACTTGCCTATCTCTGCACTCAGAGAAACACTTCTTACATTAAATTAGGTTTAAAAAATAGCACAAGTAAAACCTATAGAATGGCTGTAGGGATTAATTTAGAAGCAGAGATCAAAGAAATGCAGAGTCACACTCATAGAAGTTCACAGCAATAACATTACTTAAAAGATAATTAGAAAAGAACGGATACTGTATCTGTATGTTGTTGTAGTTGTCCTGTTGAATTTGGTAAGTTGCATGCATCAACCCATTCCTCTTATTAGCGGGACTCCTCCATTCCAGCTGACGCTCTGTCCATCAATGTTGGTGACCAGAAGACACCCTGTCCAATGCCTCCCTGGCGGATGCTGAATTGCGGCTCGCTAATGTGAAGCCTGACTTCATCCTTTTTTTCCCATTGCACAGACTGAAACCCGGCCTATTGATGGAAAAACAGGAAGTGATATTAGAACACCACTGACAAATAAATATAAGGTATGTACGCTGTGTAGTGCAAAAAGTCACACTTTGAGTTTCCTAATAGACAGTACAATATTTTTGAAAGTGCGTACTCTGTCTGAGTCTCCTTTTGAAGGATAAATAAGTATGGGCGAATTAATTTAGCGGATCTTTCCCCTCAAGCTAGGTGTACTGTAAACTGTGTTTTAGAACAAAATTAGATCTTCCCAGCAGTGCTCCCAGACCCTTACTAAACCCAGTCGCAAAAATGTAGAAGACCCCCAATCAGATCTCAAAAAACGAGGCCTAGTAGAAAAATGGTGACAAAACGTACTTTGAAAGTAAAGTAGGGCCAAATCCCCCCTTACCCACCGTGGATTGTATTCAAACCACTTGCAAGCAAGCAAAAGTATCCATACCCAGCATCGCTCCAAGACTCGCAAACCCCCCCACAAACAGCCCCCCACCCAAACACATGCAATACAATACTGCTAACCCTAACGAGCCCTAAGTTAAGAATAGTGACAAACGCTTTCTTTAACTAGGCCAAATCCCCCCTTTCCCACCATGGATTTTCTTCAAACCCCTTGCAACCAAGATTACACATTCCCACGAGTGCTGTAAGAACCCAGAACCCAGTTGCAAAAATCTAGAACACCCCCAAACACATGGAATACTGCTGCTAGTGTTAAACCCTAATGAACCCTAAGTTACAAAAAATGCCAAAGGCTTTTCCGCATGGATTTTGTCCAAACCACTTTTATCCGGTATTAGACCTTCCCAGCAATGCCCCAAGACCCGCCAACCCACCCGCAAAAATCACAACACCCCCAAACAGCCAAAAAGCAAAAATGGAAAATCTCATACTTACAATATTTTTCGGCCTTCTTTCAATTCTGTCCAAACGCGCTGTGCAGCTAGGCCATAACCCCCGTTTTCCACCATGGATTTACTGAAAAACAAATGCAATCAAAATTAGACCCCACCCACAAACACCCGGAACACCTCAAAGAGCACCTCAAAGACAAGCAAGTCAGCAAAAACGGAAAACAAATTTCGCCTCCGATTTTGTCCAAACCACTTTTATCCGGTATTAGACCTTCCCAGCAATGGCCCCAGAGCCGTCAACCCAGGCGAAAACAAGTAGAAGACCCCCAAACAGCCAAAAAGCAAAAGTACAAAAATGGGGACTTAGTCATTTTCAGGCCAATTTCCAAAATCACTCCGCGCGCGCTCTGCAGCTAGGCCCTAAATCCCCTTTGCCACCAGGGATTTTCTTCAAACCTCTTGCAATCAAAAATATCCATACCCAGCAGTGCTCCCAGACCCCGAAACTCACCCACAAACACCAGGAAGCCCCCCAAACAGGCCCCCAAAAACATGATAGTGAGCAAAAACGCAAACACTTTTTCAAGTCTGATTTTGTCCAAACCACTTTTATTCGGTATTGCACCTTCCCAGCAATGCCCCAAGACCCACCAGCCCACCCGCAAAAAAGCACAACACCCCCAAACAGCCAAAAAGCAAAAATGGAAAATCTCATACTGCGCAGTGCAGCTAGGCCATAACTCCCGTTTTCCACCATGGATTTCCTGAAAAACAAATGCAATCAAAATTAGAATGTGCCAGCAGTGCTCCCAGACCCCAAAACCCACCCACAAAACCCCAGAACCCCCCCAAAGAGCACCTCAAAGACAAGCAAGTCAGCAAAAATGCAAAAAAAAATTCGCCTCCGATTTTGTCCAAACCACTTTTATCCGGTATTAGACCTTCCCAGCAATGGCCCCAGAGCCGTCAACCCAGGCGAAAACAAGTAGAAGACCCCCAAACAGACAAAAAGCAAAAGTACAAAAATGGGGACTTAGTCATTTTCAGGCCAATTTCCAAAATCACTCCGGCGCTCTGCAGCTAGGCCCTAACTCCCCTTGGCCACCATGGATTTTCTTCAAACCTCTTGCAATCAAAAGTATCCATACCCAGCAGTGCTTCCAGACCCAGAAACCCACCCACAAACACCAGGAAGCCCCCCAAACAGGACCCCGAAAACATGAAGGTGAGCAAAAAAAGCAAAAAGGCAAAAACGTTTTCAAGTCTGATTTTGTCGAAACCACTTTTATCCGGTATTAGACCTTCCCAGCAATGCCCCAAGACCCGCCAACCCACCTGCAAAAAAGCACAACACCCCCAAACAGCCGAAAAGCAAAAATGGAAAATCTCATACTTACAATATTTTTCGGCCTTCTGTCCAAACGCGCTGTGCAGCTAGGTCATGACTCCACTTTTCAACCATGGATGTCCTACAAAACAAATGGAATCAACATTAGACTGTGCCAGCAGTGCTCCCAGACCCCGAAACTCACCCACAAACACCAGGAAGCCCCCCAAACAGGCCCCCGAAAACATGATAGTGAGCAAAAAGGCAAAAACTTTTTCAAGTCTGATTTTCGCCAAACCACTTTTATCCGGTATTAGACCTTCCCAGCAATGGCCCCAGAGCCGTCAACTCACCCGCAAAGAAGTAGAACACCCCCACAAGTGCAGAGTCTTTCTTCATTGGGCGTAATCCAGCCCTCTGCTTTGAGGGAAATAGGAGTCTGGAGGAGGAGGATAGAGGAGCATGTTCTTGTGAACTTGTGTACCTGAGGAATGCAGACTGCAGCACCTTCAAATCAATAGGCAAAAAAGTGAAGACAGTTCTGCTGATGGGCTTGTTTTTGTGATTAGGTGATTAAAGTTTTTATTTATATTGACTTTGCAAAACAAAGAAAGACATACACACAGGAATAAAAGTTAATAAGGACGAAAAAGAAAGTTATTGATTCATTGGCTCATTTTCAGAGCTCAGTGTCAGGGAAGAAGAGTTTGTCCTCATACTCTGCGAATTTAGGCGGGAGTAGGTCACCTAACAGAGAAGAAATTCCCTCATCTAAGTTGGTGTCCTCCTCGTCTTCTTCCGGCGTGTATTCTCGTACTTTGTAATCTGGTGGTATGAGGTGCTGATTCATCTTGATCATTGTTAAACACTCCACATTTTTGGGCGAGAGGCGGGTCCTTTTTCAAGTTACAATGCCACCAGCAGCACTGAAAACACGTTCAGAAGACACGCTTGCGAGTGGGCAAGACAAGTAGTTTATAGCCAGGTTGGAGATCTCTGGCCACAATTATTTTTTCCCATGCCAACACGCCAATGGGTCATCATGAACATAGACCTCTGTTGAGTCATTCAGATAGTCCTGCACCATCGACTCAAGGTTCTCCACGGTTCCTCCACTTTGCTTACTTTTTGCTGGGACCTTTTGAGAAGCAAACCCAAGCTCAGTTAGCCAATACTCTTCTTCACACAATGTTACTGTTGTGTCTGGTGCAGATGATCCGGTTGCTGGTGTCTTTAACGGCTGAGAGGTCACTTCTGCCACAGCCTCAGGTGCAGATGTGGATTCTTTTGACTCAGGATGGCCTGCTGATGCTGATGTACTGCCTTTTCCTTCAATTTCCCGCCGTTCTCTTACAAACCGAGTGGCTGACACAGCTAGCCAATGTTTGTACTTTGTAACTTCTGCGTCATCAAAAGGAAAGAATACTCTGCCTGCCAGTGCCTTTTTGTACCGTGGATCCAGAATAGTAGCACAAATGTAATGCTGTTCTAAGTGGATCATTTGAAGACGTTCATTGCCAAGTAGGCGCTGTAATAATTTCTCCGCCAAATCAAAAGCTTCTTGCTTTTCTTCTAGTTTTTGAAACATAGAAGACACTACCTTCAGTTGGTGCTCTAGCATGCGCAACAATGGGATAGCTTTTCCCAAATTACAGTCCTCCCTGCTGACTGCACGCGTGAAGACCTCAAAAGGACGAAGCATGTCTGTCAGGCTTTTAACTAGCTCCCATTGCTCCGCATCTAGCCTCAGGTCCTTCATAGCTGTACCCAGTGTTAAGAAATACTGATCGACTACCGTAAACTGCTCATACAGACGCTCAAGCATGTAGAAGGTTGAGTTCCAACGTGTTGCCACCTCCTGGATGAGTGCTTTCACTGGCAGTTGACGTTCATGTAGCAGGACCCTCAGATGCTTCCGGGCCTTAAAAGAAAGGCTGAAATGTGTGCACATTCTTCGGCAGGTGGTCAGTAACTCGCACACTGGACTTTCTTCACTCAAGAATTTTTTAACAACCAGGTTTATACAGTGCGCCAAACACGGCACTCTGAATAATTTACCCAGTTCCATGGCCTTATCTACATTGGTGCCATTATCCGTAGAAACATAACCAATCTTGCGTTTTTTTGGGGACAGCCATTGAAAGACCTTTGTGTTAAACTCCTTCAAAATGTTTTCTCCTGTATGACTTGTCTCCATGCCAAACATGGCTAGTGTTGCATGTTTCCGAGCAGCTTTAAAAACGTTGTCAACATCTGCCCTTAGCTTCGCTGTAACTCCTGAAAAAGAGACCCAGTGTGCAGTGATGAACATGTAATCAGTGCCTGCGCTACTGGTCCACATGTCTGTTGTAAGATGTATAGTGTGAACAGCACTCTTCTGCAAAGCTGCCCCAATCACCTCCAGCCATCTGCATGTAGTGCTGGAACCGCAACTCTGGCAAAATAGAACCGGCTAGGAACCTTCCATTTAGGGCTGAGCGTTGCCACTAATTCAAGAAAACCAACCCCTTCCACGAAAGAAAAAGGGAGAAGGTCCAGAGCTAGCATTTTAGCCAGCTAAGTGTTATACAGACGCGTCAGTGGGTGGTTGCGTTCAAATGGCGCTTCTGAAAACAACATGCTTATAATGGTGGGCTGGACCATGATTTTACGGGATGATGATGATGACTTCTTCGACCCAGTTACGCTCTGTGATGATGAACTTTTTCGCATTGGTGTCTCACTCTCTCCCACACTCTTAGTGTGGCTCACAGGGGGTGTGCTGCTGACAGGGGTACTGGGTGTAAGTATAGAAATGTTTGACGCATCTTCCTCCTCGTCATCATCAGATGAAACATCAACATGTACAGTTTGTTGACTTCCACTTCGGGCTTCCTTGATCTCCTTTAGGTGTGCATGCCATTGGACAGTATGCTGTCTCGCAAGATGACCTCTCTGGCCTCCGGTACCATAGTTGGTACCAAGCTTACCACGACTAACTGCAAGCTTACAAATGCTACAAATGGCTACGTTTTCCCTTGTTGTGCAAACACTAAAGAAGTCCCAAACTGCGGACTTCAAATGTCTGTGGGGGGCGGAGGAGGTGATACTGGTGGTCATGCTGCTAATGCCAGATGAACTGGACGATGTGTGTTGCCGAACTTTACTACGTTGTGCACTTGCACCACTACTAATTGAGGTCGAGGTGGATGGAGGTCCCTTCTGGCGAGAAAAAAATATGGAAGCGGTAGGTGGTGGTGTACTAGTTAACTGCAATGATGGTGTTCCCATTGCCTCCTCGTCGACAACATCACGCTCAGCAGCTTTTCGGGCTAGGGTAAAAATGTCTGTTTGCTGCATGCCCGCTGAGGCTGGAGTGGCGTGTATGATGACTGCGTCATCGTCGTGAGAGTCTTCATCAGCAGGAGTAGTATACACCACTTCTTCTTCAGCACCACACTCCATAAGTATGAGAATTTCAGGGACCTTCCTTTTACGCTTAGCTACCTTTGTCAGATCATGGTGTGCCTCACTTTCAGACGGCAGTGGTGGTTCCCAAGTTAGATCCATATCACCAGAAGGAAGGGGGCTTGAAGAAGATGTAGACACCATCCTTGATCTTTTCCTTGCTAGGGATGTGGAAGACAATTAATGATCAGGAGGAGTGGCTTCCTCAAATGATAGCTCAGCTTGAATGTCGATTTCCTGATGTGCCCCTACTTCGGGAGGAACAACTATTGTGGGCACTTGTGCCCCTCCATGCACCTCTGCTTGCGCATCTCCTTGCGCTACCTATCCTTCCACATGTACTTGGGCTTGTACTTGCACATGTGGTTGTTGTTGCGGCTGTGGTTGTTGAACACTCGTCAGATGAGTTACAACATCCTGTGTTGATTGAGGGACATTGCTGCTACTTTCTTGCGACGAGTCAACATCACTGGTCGATGGTGATTGAACAACTAGACTAAGTGCCTCTGCAGCACTCAAGGGCTTGGACTTAAGTTGGTGTGGTGGTGGTGGCACTAATCCCAATGGAGCGGGGATGCTGCTCCCAGCTTGGTCCCCAGCAGATCCCGCTGCTGCTGAAGGCGTACTTTTTTTTTATTCCCAAAAAATGTGGCGGGGGGCACACCAGTCTCCTTGATAACTTGCTTCTTCTGCTCCTTACTGGCAACTTTCTTGCTAGAGGACCTACGGGGAACTTTTTTTGGGGCCATCTTCTTCAGATGTCAGAACAGCAGGCCGCAGTTGCACGAGTTGCAGAGTTGTCTTGTCTGTGGCCACACGTGACGTTGCGTGACGTTATGCTGCACACACACCGCTGCAAGACTTCTTCCTGGCACTGGTGGTTCTCTTGTGCACCTAAAAGCAATGGAAGACAGAGGAACATCAGTTATGCACCCCAAAAAGTCGAAAAACACAGAAAAATCAGCACAATCCCATGCCATCCATGCCCTCAATGATGTTTAAATTCAAGACACCCCACAGAAAGACTAGGCCCATGCACCACTCACTACCCCTGGGCATAATGGATGAAAGCTAGGCAAAATGGGTGCAGGCCTGAGAACACTGCCTGCATTCAAAATGGCCCCTTGCCCCCCAGCACATGGCTAGGGCCTGCCTGTACCAGGCCTCAAAATGGCCCCCACCCACATGGCCAGGTCCCAACAACACCCCAAAAAGTCGAAAAACACTCAAAAATCACCACAATCCCATGCCATTCATGCCCTCAATGATGTTTAAATTCAAGACACCCCACAGAAAGACTAGGCCCATGCACAACTGAGTACCCCTGGGCATAATGGTTGAAAGCAATGCAAACTGGGTGCAGGCCTGAACACACTGCCTGGCTTCAAAATGGCCCCTTGACCCTCACCACATGGCCAGGCCCTGCCTGTACCAGGCCTCACAATGGCCCCCACCCACATGGCCAGGCCCCAACAACACCCCAAAAAGTCGAAAAACACTCAAAAATCAGCACAATCCCATGCCATCCAGGCCCTCAATGATGTTTACATTAAAGACACCCCACAGAAAGACTAGGCCCATGCACCACTCACTACCCCTGGGCAAAAGGCCCCAACAGCAGCCAAAAAAATCGAAAAACACAGACAAATCAGCACAATCCCATGCCATCCATGCCCTCATGATGTTTAAAATCAAGACACCCCACAGAAAGACTAGGCCCATGCACCACTCACTACCCCTGGGCATAATGGATGAAAGCTAGGCAAAATGGGTGCAGGCCCGAGTACACTGCCTGCATTCAAAATGGCCAGGGCCTGCCTGTACCAGCACTCAAAATGGCCCCCACCCACATGGCCAGTCCCCATCAACACCGCAAAAAAAATCGAAAAACACACAAAAATCACCACAATCCAATGCCATCCATGCCCTCCATGATGTTTACATTAAAGAGACCCCAAAGACAGACTCAGTCCATGCACCACTCACTACCCCTGGGCAAAAGGCCCCAACAGCAGCCAATAAAATCGAAAAACACAGAAAAATCAGCACAATCCCATGCCATCCATGCCCTCAATGATGTTTAAATTCAAGACACCCCACAGAAAGACTAGGCCCATGCACCACTCACTACCCCTGGGCAAAAGGCCCCAACAGCAGCCAAAAAAATCGAAAAACACAGAAAAATCAGCACAATCCCATGCCATCCATGCCCTCATGATGTTTAAATTCAAGACACCCCACAGAAAGACTAGGCCCATGCACCACTCACTTCCCCTGGGCATAATGGATGAAAGCTAGGCAAAATGGGTGCAGGCCCGAGAACACTGCCTGCATTCAAAATGGCCCCTTGGCCCCCAGCACATGGCCAGGGCTTGCCGGTACCAGCACTCAAAATGGCCCCCACCCACATGGCCAGTCCCCATCAACACCCCAAAAAATCGAAAAACACACAAAAATCACCACAATCAAATCTCATCCATGCCCTCCATGATGTTTACATTAAAGAGACCCCACAGAAAGACTCAGTCCATGCACCACTCACTAGCCCTTCGGCAAAAGCCCCCAACAGCAGCCAAAAAAATCGAAAAACACAAAAATCAGCACAATCCCATGCCATCCATGCCCTCAATGATGTTTACATTCAAAACACCCCACAGAAAGACTAGGCCTATGCACCACTCACTACCCCTGGGCAAAAGGCCCCAACAGCAGCCAAAAAAATCGAAAAACACAGACAAATCAGCACAATCCCATGCCATCCATGCCCTCAATGATGTTTAAATTCAAGACACCCCACAGAAAGACTAGGCCCATGCACCACTCACTACCCCTGGGCAAAAGGCCCCAACAGCAGCCCAAAAAATTGAAAAACACAGAAAAATCAGCACAATCCCATGCCATCCATGCCCTCAATGATGTTTAAATTCAAGACACCCCACAGAAAGACTAGGCCCATGCACCACTCACTACCCTTGGGCATAATGGATGAAAGCTAGGCAAAATGGGTGCAGGCCTGAGAACACTGCCTGCATTCAAAATGGCCCCTTGCCCCCCAGCACATGGCCAGGGCCTGCCTGTACCAGGCCTCAAAATGGCCCCCACCCACATGGCCAGGCCCCAACAACACCCCCAAAAGTCGAAAACACTAAAAAATCACCACAATCCCATGCCATTCATGCCCTCAATGATGTTTAAATTCAAGACACCCACAGAAAGACTAGGCCCATGCACCACTGAGTACCCCTGGGCATAATGGTTGAAAGCAATGCAAACTGGGTGCAGGCCTGAACACACTGCCTGGATTCAAAATGGCCCCTTAACCCTCACCACATGGCCAGGCCCTGCCTATACCAGACCTCAAAATGGCCCCCACCCACATGGCCAGGCCCCAACAACACCCCAAAAAGTTGAAAAACACTCAAAAATCAGCACAATCCCATGCCATCCATGCCCTCAATGATGTTTAAATTCAAGACACCCCACAGAAAGACTAGGTCCATGCACCACTCACTACCCCTGGGCAAAAGGCCCCAAAAGCAGCCAAAAAAATCGAAAAACACAGAAAAATCAGCACAATCCCATGCCATCCATACCCTCAATGATGTTTAAATTCAAGACACCCCACAGAAGGACTAGGCTCATGCACCACTTACTACCCCTGGGCATAATGGATGAAAGCTAGGCAAAATGGGTGCAGGCCTGAGAACACTGCCTGCATTCAAAATGGCCCCTTGCCCCCGAGCACATGGCCAGGGCCTGCCTGTACCAGCACTCAAAATGGCCCCCACCCACATGGCCCGTCCCCGTCAACACCCCAGAAAATCGAAAAACACACAAAAATCACCACAATCCCATGCCATCCATGCCCTCAATGATGTTTAAATTCAAGACACCCCACAGAAAGACCAGGCCCATGCACCACTCACCACCCCTGGGCAAAACAAAAGGCCCTAACAGCAGCCAAAAAAATCGAAAAACACACAAAAATCAGCACAATCCCATGCCATCTATGCCCTCCATGATGTTTACATTAAAGAGACCCCAGAGAAAGACTCAGTCCATGCACCACTCACTACCCCTGGGCAAAAGGCCCCAACAACAGCCCAAAAATCGAAAATTCCAAAATTGTAGTTGCAGCAACTGTAATGCCCCAAACAAACTTACGTGTGAAATTTCTAATCCAAAAGTGATCCAAAGAAAGTCAAAAAGGCCTCAAATCTAAATATCCAGCAGCATCCACAAAAAGTAATCCTTCCAGGTCAAGATCTGAATGAAAGTGACCAGCACATGAAGAAAGCACTGGGAGGAGCCTGCTGGACAGGAACAGGAAGTTGGAGACTGTGGTGCACTTCCTTCCTCCCACCCCCCCCCAAAATGGACTCCTTGCAAAAAAAGGTGCAGGCAAATGTCAACCTGAGGAGTTATTCTGATGAAAATCATCATTTCAGAAGGTTTATGCTGTTTGCTGGTGGATTTGTTGTGCAGAATTGCAAATTTTGCAATTTTGTGAGTGCAAGATTGTTGCTGCCTGCCGCATCTACGTGTTCGCAATTGCGAACTCCCGCGATACTTGATCACGGCGTACTCGCGTTGACAAACTCTCGCTGTGCAAGGTGGAAAGCCGCGATGACGTAATTGCGGTCGCCAAACTCCCGCGGGATCCCGCAGCAAGATCCAAAATGGCGCAGCACACGCAAAATATCGTGAAAAACAACTCGGCAGACGGTAAGTGAACGCCGCATGCCGCAATATTGTATCACCAAGCAAAAAATTCCGCTGCGCGTGAATTTGCGGATTTTCGGCAAATTCGCGAGAGTTCGCGGATTGCGAATTTACAGAAAATCCGCCAATTTCGCGAGCGAAATGGATTTTACGCCCATGCTTACTTAAAATCTCGAACTCCTGGAGCGACAGCAATGGAAAACATGTCAGGCCCCCATTCGGCCCAGCATCTGACCCTTCCAACGCAGCGTCCTCACTAGGGGGATTCCCTGTAGAGAGGCTCTGATAGATCCGCTCCACTTTCTTCACAAAGTGGAGAGCTAAGACCTCACAGTGATTATTTGAAGCCACGGGAGAAGTGTTAGTTATGCCTGCGCTCTTCATGTTTTTAAACAGCGCGAAGATGGTCTTAGTCGGGTTAGAGCTGGTCAGGATTTTATTGGCCACAAACGTAGCCCGCGTTTTGGGGATGAGCTTGTGGTAATCTTTCACTGCCTCTCGATATGCTACTTTGGCAGAAGGCTCATAGGAGCGGCGCCAGGCACGTTCCAGTTGCTTGCAACCCTTCTTTGCCTGCGTTAGTAGGTCTGTGAACCAAGGATTAGATGGCCCACGTCTCTTACCACCCCGTTTTGCTGGAATGCAGCTATCCAGGCCAGCTACCTGCCAGTCCTGAAAGCACTCTTGTGCCTCCTCGATATCCGCAGGGAGCTCAGGTCTGAGCTCTGCCAACTGAGTGGTGAGCGACTCCTGATCTTACTTATACCAGGGCCGTTTGGCCACGACTACCGGATGAACCACTTCGGCTCTGCCCTGCCACCGCAGAGAGAATGGAATAACTGAGTGGTCAGTCCAAGTCAGAGGAACCGGGGAAAGG
This sequence comes from Lissotriton vulgaris, assembly GCF_964263255.1. NCBI lineage: Eukaryota > Metazoa > Chordata > Amphibia > Caudata > Salamandridae > Lissotriton > Lissotriton vulgaris. Next base: position 403,604,664 of record NC_141689.1, read on the forward strand.
GTTTTTAGGCATTCTAAGTTGGAAAAGATGGGGTCAAGTAAATGCCCGGCCTCATGTGTGCCCTCCAAGACCAGTTGCGGTAACTGAAAAGCTTCTAAGTCCGCTAAGAAATTGGAAATCTCAGCCTTTCCTTCCAGCTCGAGGTGGAGATAAAGATCTCCCAAGATAGTGCAACATATTTTGTCGCTCTGGGGTACACAGACCCGCCCGACACACACAGGATATCTTCACAGAATGTAGTATATAGCGGGCATGGAGCGCATTCAGGTTTCCCTCACTCAATCCCTGTCCTCTTTTGCTACTACATGGCAGCCAATGCTCGCAATACAGGCGTCAGAATTCAATGAAGTCACGTGTCCGAAATATCTCCGCCTCTTGAGACTTACAGACTCTTCACCTTCAGATGATACCCCTGGGGAATAGGCGTATCCAATACACAGCGTGCTCTTCCCACACCTGGATTACCTCCGATACACCGGTTCCGGGAGTGGGGGAGGGAGGGGAGAGGGGGCAGGGGTTAGGGGTTGTTGGGGTTTCCGTTTCTTTAGTCAAAATGAGTTCCTGTTTGGAGTACCTGGCCGGGGTCCTTGCCCTGTCAGACAGTCCTGGACTGTTGCGACACAGGCGGACCTTAGCAACGCTAAACTGCTCAGAGGTCAGGTGGGGGAGGGTGGTGGGTGCCCATTCCTCTACAGATTTCTTATTGTCTAAAACTCAATAAAATAAAGTTAACAAAAAAAAACCAGAAGCCAAACGTACTGCTATTATTACACCATTTGCAAAAAAAACACATTCAAGCATGGAAATGACACTCATTTAGAGTAAATAGTACAAAAATGTTTTTCTTACCAAAACACATGCAACTACGCAGACTGCAGAACCACCAGTGACTAAACCTCAACCTGGAACATCAGTCTAAAGTGCAAAAGCCTTGAACTAGAATAAAAAGGAGAGATAAAACATTACAATTGCAATTCACAAGAAATAAAACAATTAACATTATAGCACGCTATGTCACTACCCAAATGGCCTTCAAATAGGCCTAACAATTATTATAAAAGTGGAGAAGTGTGGCTCACTGGTTAGAGGAGGCAGACCCAGAAGCAGAGGTCAGACCCGGGACCAGGGTTCAATTCCCGACGCGGCAGGGTCTTGAGCCCAAATGTCCACGGATTCGATAATTCTCGCTTCGGTGCCCACTCGAATCATGGGTTCACACTCTGCAACTCTGGGCATTAGCTTGCTTAATCTCCACAACGGCCCCCCGCGGCGGGATGCCTGGCTTTCACCTTGGGGATGCCCAGTACGGGTTATCTCACAGGGAAAAGCCAGGACGGGTTCCCAAGGCAAGCGCCGAGATGCTCCAGGGTAAGTCGAGGGCTATATAAGACTGTACAATAATAAAACAAAAATGGGGGGTGATCTCGCCCAAGGGATCTGGTTGGGTTTTCTGTCAGGCCGATCTGTCCCCAGGTGGGTCAGAAAACAGCAGGCAGAAATGTGACCCGATTGGAAGCGACCCTTGCCCAAGGGGTCGCTTCCAAATGCAATTAAAAAAGTCCCTGGTGCCTAGTGGGGTTTTCTGCCAAGGGCCTAAAAAACAGGCCGATCTTCCCCCGGGGGGAAGGGGGGGGGGGGGGGCAGAAAAAACATAAACTAAATTTGACTCCTTTGGAACCGACCCTTGCTCAATGGGTCACTTCCATTCCACACAAAAAAATCCCTGGTACATTTCTGTTGCACGATCGTGATGCTGTGCACAATCGTGCAGCAGGAATGCCCTGCAAAGAGACATCAGGAGAGAGGAAAAACTCTTCCCTCTCCCCCGATGTCTCGATGCACCATAAACACCCCCCCACCCCCGGAGCAGGAAACACTCACCTCTACTCTCGACGCCTGGAAGCAAATGGCTTCCAGCATGTCCAGATGCTCCTTATGTCAGCACTCATTGTGCTCACTGACCTCATAGGATTGCCGTGGGGGGTCGGGGTGACAGCGGAAACTCTTTTGCTTCCATCCATGTTTGGGGGTGTATATGGACTACCCATGGGGGGAGCACCAGCACATCCCCTTTCGGTGGGTACCATGACGGAGCAGTTCCATCATGAGCACACGCCCACCGTGGCTCATGCCGAAACTGTTCCGTCATGATCATAGGCGGGGTTAAGGACGCTTTGTAAATATGGAGCAGGATGTTGCACCATCGGAGCATAGAAAAAAGTGATTTTCTGGTGGTGCAATGCCCTTGTAAATATAACCCACAGTATCTGGAACTGGCTCTGGGCACATGTGCCTGGCCCCTTTAATTTACAGGGTGCCCTGTGATGGATGTGTGTGGAATGAGTATAGAGCGAGTCCCCAGGGAGTGGCTGGTGACATGGGGTATATGTCAGAACACTAGAACTTTTCCCGCAGGACACTATATCCCTCTCAGACTTTATTGAAAAGAAACACACAAGTCCAACTTGTAGGAGAGAAGAAACAACAAAACAAAACACCACTGAATCTCTCTAGGCAGTCCACAGGACAATAGGGGATCGGCAAATAGGTGCAGCTGTCCGCACCCGGCCTCTAGGCATGCAACTTTAGTTTCACCAGATGATTCTGGGCACAAGTGCGACGTGGATGGGGTCAGAGTCTCTGTGTGCATCCTTGTTTGATTTCACCAAAGTTCAAGGTGTTGAAGAGATTTAAAACAGTTCAAACTGGAGAGTGCATCAGTATCAGGTGGAGAAGTCTACTGCAGAGAATTCTTTGAACGTGCCCTGGCTCCATATACGGCAAACCCTCAGAGATAGAGGACAACATTGCAATGGATAGGTGTTTTTCTCAAAGGCCTTGATGCTTCCCGGTATCCAATGGTGGAGCAGCTTCAGACTTCTCTCTTGTGCTAGGACCCCCACGCCATGGAACTTCCTTGAGGCCCTTTACGCTGGGCTGTCATGGGACTGTGTGGGTTGTGTGGGGCCTATAATAGGCCCTAAGAAGGGGTGGCTGAGGACCGACCAACAGGACCAAATCTAAGTCGTTTCTTTAGCCAAAAAGTTTGATTATCTTATGCCCTGTGTTCTCTCACCATCAGGACTCATGAGCATCTTCCAAATAGTCTTTGGGTGACCAGTCTCCCTCCGCGACCTCAGTGCCTCCCGGTGCCTGTCATGGAGTGGCTGCAGATGCATCTCTCGTGCCAGGATACCCTCACACGAGAAATCCCACGAGGCCCTTGCCCCTGGATTGCCACAGGACTGCGTGGGCTATGGGGGGGCCTCACTTAGACTGCGCAGAGTGTCACTGTGGAACTCCCAATAAAGCCATGTGCAAGTCACTCATGACACCACGAGGGTGGATGGTACAATGATCGAGTATGCTCTCTTCAGCAGATCTCAGGTACACAGGGTCTAACAGATAGTTTCTGGGTGCCAGCCTCCAACAGCTCCCGGGATGCCTTGTTACTCTCCAAGTGTTTCACAGGCATAGGGCTCCACTCTGGATGTAAGGTGCTCCTTAGGTGTTTCTATTGATGCACTTGGCAATTATGACACTCACTGATGACTATCAGTGATCTTCTATCACACGTCTTTCTCTCCTCGTCTTTCACCTACTATCACACAGCATATACATTTTAATTCCACAGCAGGCCCTCTTGCTAGAAATGAATTGCCTAAAAACCAAGCGGCCCTTAAAGAAAACCAAATACTCATCCACAGCTATTTCTTTCCCTCAAGCATAGATCTCAGAAAATCGATCTACAGAGGGATCAATGACAGGCTGAATCTTAAAAAGACAGTCACAATCAGGTGCTCTCATGGCAATGCTAAACCATAATCGACAAAATGCAGCATCCGAAGCAGAAGCACATATCGATCATGACTCATGATTGCCAGAAATATAACCGTTGTCATCAAGTGACTAGTAGACCAATATGAAGACATCAATGGCTTCCTTATCAAGCTTTTGCTATGTGGTACTGTAGCCCGAGCGTCAATCTTCTGCTTATCACTGTTTCTTGCAACATGGCATTGTGCCACTCTCTTCTCTTCCTCTTTCATCTTAATGGTGTGGCAATGTGACATCTTACCACACTCTTCTCTTGACGTGGCATCATGCCACTCTCTTCGGCCCGGCATGGGGAAACAACCTTTACAATTCAGTCATCACATTGCACTACATTTACAATGCAGTCATTACATCGCAACATCCTTTACAACGCATATCACTACAATGCAGCCATTACGTTGTATGTCACTACAACGCATGACACCACAGCGCATGTCACTACAACACAGGCATTACAATGCATACCATTACAATGCATACCATTACAATACATAGTACCCCTACACTATCCAACACGTACCCTACTATTACACCCCCTGGTGTTCGAATAAGAATTTTTTACCCCTGCACTATCCAAAACCTAACCTACTGTTTCACCCCCTGGAGTTAGAATAGTAATTTTTACCCCTACACTATCCAACACTTACCTTAAATGCAATGTAATGGTATGCGTTGTAATGGTATGCTTTGTAAATGTAAAATGCAATATAATGGAATGCGTTGTAAATGTAGTTTAAAAAACACTTTTTGTAATGACATGCAATGGAAATGCATGCGTTGTAAAGGATGTTGTGATGTAAAAACTGCGTTGTAAAGGCATGCGTTGTAAATGTATGTGTTGTAACATCATACATTCCCCAGCATGGCATCGTGCCACTCTCTTCTCCTCAACACTTCCGGCCAGGCCTTCTCTAAGGTGCTCTCTTCACAGGGTACTCCGTGGTCACATTCTGTTAATAGGACTGATTATCTCCTTCCATCGCAGCCTCTTACAGGCCCAGTCCTGACAATAGTACTTTACTCTTTCACTTTTCCATGTACCTCTCATAGGTCCTGTCCCTCCCCTCAGGGATCTTCTCATTGCTCTGCTCCACGGCCTCTCACAGGCCTGGTCCTGACAAAAGGACTTGACTCTTTCGCTTCCTCATGGAACTCGTACAGGTCCTATCCCTCTCTCGAGGATCTGCTTGGTGCTCCGCTCCATGGATGGAGTGTCACGCCTCTTCCTTCTTCCCTTCTTCACTCAAATACATAGGGCTTGTGCCTCGAGGCTATGCCATCCCAGCACTTGGCCAAATCTACATGTGGGCATGCTTGTCATGGTTTCATAATCCATCTGACATGCTTACTGAGAAGTTTACTGCAGCCATTTGGTCCTGAAGGTGGTTGGCTGGTTCGTCCTTATTCCTCGTTCTCAACTTGTCCTCTTCTTCATCATAATGGACGCAGACTTTGTGGGATTTACTGCTTCGTGGCTGCTATTGCTTTCACTGCCTTGGTCGGCCCATGATTGGCTACTGGCAGCTTCATGGCCTTGTCCCCATGTGACTCTTTGCAGCTGTCTAGGATGGGGCAGCTTTGGCTTCTGTGGTAGGTTAGTGCTTCTGACAGCTCTCCCTCTTCATGGTTATACCGTCTCTCCCTTCCAAATATTAGGCAGCCCACAGGGTGCATGTGTCACTCACTTGGTCATTCTTAATATACTGGTGACACATCAGTACTCAGTCTTTTCCGCTTGTCTCCCTGCTTGTGGTTGGGGTCTCTGCTATGTTCTCCTCACTGGGCATGCACACTTACTTTGGCGCTTCTCTTTGTACTCTGGTGGCCAATTGCCATCAGCGGGCATGCAATGTCCTCCTCCTCGCTTCCAGATATTGTGTTTCTCTGCCTCAAGACAGTGGCTTACAGTTCCACTGATTGTGCCTAACTGCTCTTTCTCTCTAAGATCACCGGGAACAGGGATCCACTCTCACCACCTTGGGCATTCATACTGGTTCATGCTGGAGCACAGGCCTGTTTGACATTGCACACCTTTTCTCTTTTGTGGAAAATTACTCTTACATGCGCTGTCTTCTCCACTCTTGCTCTAGGATCCATATTGTGGTACTACAAGCAGCCGCTAGGTGGCATTGCCACCCGTTTCCTCACTTCCACTGCCACTCTTATCCACTGTGGGCATCCTGAGGTGACTATAGCCACCCCGCTCCGGGACCTTCCAAACGTCAAGATTATGGATGGCCTTATTCACTCAGACTTCAAGCCCACTGGGCCTCCGACAGAAGTCACCTCTCTCTACCCCAAGGCAGCCTCTTGCCAACTTCAGGCTGCATGGGGACTGGCAGTACAAGTGTGGGGGTCGCACTGTTGCAAAGCAGCTTGTCCTTAGAATACATCTGGTTGGACTGGCGCCTTCAAACCCCTCCGAAGGCAGTGCAGTGGTCAGCTGCTACTGCCCACTTCAGCACATCACTTTCTAGGGCACCACAACGGCAGTGTAGGATATAGACCAGCCTCCATGCATGATCAGCGGGGGGAGCAGGGTTGCCTCATAGGACGTGTTGGTCTATGCTGCAGCACTGGTACTATGGTCTGGTACTGCCTACAATCCCCTCCCTTCCATAGGACATATACCCTTGGTGAAATGAGGGACCCTCCCCACTCCTTTGGAGGCTTGCCGTCCCTCACTTTCCCCCAAGGCAAAAAAATGCAAACACCACAACCGTTTGTTTTAGGGGTTATAGTTACCCCAGCAGTATTTCATTACATAAAGTCTTAAAAACATTAATAATCATTTTAGTTACATTATGTACAATATACAGAAAGTCCAATACATTGATAGGTACATGATGTCAATTGGCTAACATGTTTCTAGTACACATCCAATCCTATCGTAATCCAAGTGATGAAGATATTAACTTTCTGCGCATCCCTGTTAGAGCCTACGGAAAGGTCAATGGCTGGCGCCCCCAGATCCTGATCCAGCTAAGTCCCCACCTCCTTAACGGTGTGACCTTGCGTAGGGGGCCCAGCTTATCCCCCTCTACGCCCTCAACGCTAAAACTCCATAAAAAAAGGGGCGTGCAATTATGCATCTTGCTCCCCTGAGCGCATGCGCATGCGGGGATTGGCCAAATAGCCTACTGGAAGCAAGACTTCCCTTCCCTCCGCACTCCTCCAGCCTACCGGCTGTAACTGCCCCTGGAGTTCCATGAGAGACCCTCTGTCTCAAAGTCATACGTCCCCATTTTACAACGGTAATGCCCGCTAAGGACTAAAAACTCTGCTCACCAATGATGACCTTACAGCCTGACCAAGGGAAAACCACATAAAAAATACGACAAATTAGTTATCCTGAAATTAAACCGTTCAATTAGGAAAAGAAAATCTTTTTATACAAACATTAAGAAAACAACAACAAACTATGAATATTATTTTACATTACTTCTCCTGTAAACGGAAAAACATCCTGAATAAACCATAACATCTGCCTTAGGGGATGGTGGATAGGTAAAAAGCTTTGTTGGGGACTGAGCCTGAGGCCTTGTCCCTGCGTGTCGTGTTGGCGGCTGGGGAATGGTGAACAGAGATTGTTTGCTCTGTTCCCCAGCTTTTCAACCTTTTAGGTGCCAGGCAAGATGGTTCCAAACAACTTGCCTGACGTTGCTCCAACGCGTCAACTGGAAGCACGTGAAATTGCTTTTGGTTCACGCCCCGCTGAAGGGGCAGGTTGCAGTGCTCAAAAATGTGAAAAAAGAAAGAAGAAGAAGAAAATAATCCAGGTGATTAAAAATACCTATCTTGATGTCATGAAGAAACTTTATTAGGTTTGTCCATCAAGGTGGTATGATTAAAAGCAGAGTGACAATAGCATGCAAGGAATTGCTATTCACCATGAATGACCAGATATCATTCACATTTTTGAGCACTGCAACCTGCCCTTTCAGCCTATATACTGTCATCTTCTTTGGTTGAGGGTTCAACCATTGGGTCCAAGAGCAGCAAGCCTCAGGTTCTTCTTGAGGAGAAGCATATTGGACACCAGTTTCCAACGTGAAAACCCAGATGAGGAAGTTCCACTATTGAGTAGGCTGATGGGTATATCTTCTTGTTCTTTATTCTGAACCCTACCTCTTACCTTCCTCTCTCCTGTGTCTATTTCCTCAATAACCTTATGGTATTGTCTTTTCTGTGGGATACTACACAGGTTCCAATCAGTAACTGTGTCGGGGGATGTCCAGGATGAGTCGTGCGGAGGCGTTCTGGGTGCGTTGGAGTCTTTTTTGGAGTTTGACTGTGGTTCTGGCGTAGAGGGTGTTGCCGTGGTCCAGTCGGCTGGTGACGAGTGCCTGGGTGACGGTCTTCCTGGTTTCAGTGGGGATCCATCTGAAGATCTTGCGGAGCATGCGCAGGAAGCACGAGGATGAAACGGCATTGACTTGTCTGGTCATTGACAGGGAGGATTCCAGGATGAAGCCCAGGTTGCGTGCGTGGTCCGTTGGTTTGGGAGCGGTGCCCAGGGCCGGGGGCCACCAGGAGTCGTCCCAAGCGGAGGGTGATGATCCCAGGATGAGGACTTTCGTCTTGTCTGAGTTCAGTTTAAGGCGGCTGTTCCTCATCCAGTCGGCGACGTCTTTCATCCCTTCGTGTAGGTTGCCTCTGGCGGTGGTGGGGTCGTTGGTAAGGGAGAGGATGAGCTGGGTGTCGTCGGCGTAGGAGATGATGTTGAGGTTGTGTTAGCGTGCGATGGCTGCGAGGGGGCTCATGTAGACGTTGAAGAGGGTCGGACTGAGAGAGGATCCTTGTGGTACGCCGCAGATGACTTCGGTGGCCTCGGATCTGAACGGAGGGAGGCGGACTTTCTGGGTACTTCCGGTGAGGAACGAGATGATCCATTCCAGCGCTTTCTCTCTGATTCCGCTGTTGCTGAGGCGCTTCACTAGGGTGCAGTGGCAGACAGTGTCGAACGCTGCGGAGAGGTCCAGGAGGATGAGGGCCGCTGTTTCCCCGTTGTCGATCAGGGTTCTGATGTCGTCGGTGGCTGCGATTAGGGCGGTCTCGGTGCTGTGGTTGGCCCGAAATCTGGACTGCGAGGGGTCGGGGGATCCGTTTGTCTCGAGGAAGGCGGCAAGCTGTTTGTTGACGTTCTTCTCGATGACTTTGGCCGGAAAAGGAAGGAGCGAGATGGGACGGTAGTTCTTGAGGTCGGTGGGGTCTGCCGTTGGTTTCTTCAGGAAGGCGGTCAGCTCGGCATGCTTCCAGCTCTCCGGGAAGGTGGCGGTGTGGAAGGAGGAGTTGATGGTGTCTCGGAGATGGGGTGCGATGATGGAGTCGGCTTTGTTGAAGACGTGGTGTTGTCACGGGTCGGTTGGTGATCCGGAGTGGATGGAGTTCATCGTGCGGGTGCTGTCTTCGGTGCTGATCGGGGTCCAGTTGCAGAGGGTGGTGGTGGCGGGCGTCGGTTCGGTGGTAGGGTGCGTGGTCTGTGCGTCGAAGCTGTTGTGTATGTCGGCGATCTTGCGGTGGAAGAACGAGGCGAGTGAGTCGCAGAGGTCTTGTGAGGGAGTGATGTCGTTGTTTCCGACGTTGGGGTTGGAGAACTCTTTGACGATGCTGAAGAGTTCCTTGCTGTCGTGGGCGTTGTTGTCCAGTCGTTCTTTGAGTGCCGTCTTCTTGGTGGCGCGGATCAGCTGATGGTGTTTGCGGGCGGCGTGCTTGAGGGCGGTCCTGTTGTCTGTGGTCTGGTTGAGCCGTCAGGCTTTCTCGAGGGTGCGGCAGTTCTTCTTGGATTCCTTGAGTTCGTCGGTGAACCAGGGGGTTTTGTTGCTGCCGGGTCTGCTGGGAGGGTTCTTTAGTGGTGCGAGGTCATCGGCGCAGGCGGTCAACTACTTGGTGAGGTTGCTGGCTGCTTTGTTGGGGTCCGTTGTGCTGGTGGGAGTGTTCTGGCTGAGGGAGGCGGTGATCTGCTCGGCGGTGATCTTGCTCCAGCTTCGGCGGGGGACCTGTTGGGGGTGGTGGTGGGTCATAGTTCTACTGAAGCTGAAGTGGACGCAGCTGTGGTCGGTGCAGTGGAGTCCGGTGGCGTGGCTGAAGGAGATGTGCTTGCTGGATGAGAAGACGGGGTCAAGCGTGTGGCCGGTGTAGTGGGTGGGGGTGCTCACCAGTTGCTTGAGTCCGAGGTTGGCGAGGTTGTCCAGCAGGGCGGTAGTGTTTCTGTCGTTGTTGTTCTCCAGGTGGAAGTTGAGGTCCCCTAGGAGGATGTAGTCGGCGGAGGGAAGGGCGTGCGGGCTGATGAAGTCTGCGATGTCTTCGCTGAATTGTGTGCGTGGTCCCGGTGGTCTGTAGATGAGGGTGCCTCTGAGGGTGGTCTTGGGGTCGGTGTGTATCTGGAAGTGCAGGTGTTCCGCGGCTGTGAAGGTTTCGTCGGAGTTAGTCGAGATGCGGATGGTGTTCTTGTGTACGATGGCGATGCCTCCTCCCATCTGGTTGACGCGATCCTTCCGGGTGATCTTGTATCCGTCCGGGATGGCTGTGGAGATGTCGAGCGCTGAGGAGGCGTTCATCCAGGTTTTGGTGAGGAAGGCGATGTCCGGTGCTGTCGCGTCGAGCAGGTCCCAGAGTTCCACGGCGTGCCTGTGGACGGAGCGGGTGTTGAGCAGGATGCACTTCAGGTGGTTGCTGTTGGTGTTGGACTCGGCTGGGGCGGTGCAGGTCCGGTAGCAGGTGAATCCGCAGGCTTTGCAGGCAAAGGGTCCGTGGGTGCGCCTTGGGGTGGCTCGGTAGCTGTTAGGGTTCCGGCCGGCATTGAGTGCGTTGAGAGTGGCAGTGTCGTAGGTCCATCGTGTAATCTTGCATCAGCGGTGGGGACCAGGGGTTCTGGCGCTGGGCGCGGTCCAGGCGCGGATGGGCGCAGACGGGCTTGCCATTGGCGCGCCTTCGGTGCACAATCGGCGCGCCCGCTGCGTGAGCGTGAGGGCAGCATAAGTACGGAGCCGAGTGGGCGGAACAGCTGGTTGGCCGGAGCGGGGCGACGAATGGGCTGGCGGGGGGCGGGGACGCAGGGAGGCAGCGGCGGCCAACACCCGCTGCCATAAATCTCGGCTCCCGGGCGGGCGCGCTTCAGACGCGTGCAACAGGCGCGCCAAAGCTACTATCCCCACAGTAGGATATCTAGGAGAGCAGAATGATTTACACGCGGGAGACTCTTCTGGCTTATAACCTCCCATCATCTTGTCCCAGGGATATAGAGCTGTGGACAGATGTGGGTAAGAGGTCTACAAAGATTGATGGGTGCATCAACTGTGAGTGGCTCCCGGTTAAAAAGCTAGCTCCTTCTTCCAACACTTAGTCTGGGAGACAGGAGAATCATTGGGAGAGCCAGGGGGAGAGTTGTGGGACTGGGCAGGACAGAGTCCTGGCATCCGGGGATTATACCTGAATGCTAGATCCATCCCTAAACATGCAATGGAGACCTGGGACCTATTAGAGGACCGGAAGCCCGATATCTGTTTTTTCGCAGAAACATGGCTCAATAATGAGGTTACACCCGTCCTAGCAGTGGCTTTTCCGGATGACTATGCAGTCATCAGATTGGATAATCCTGGGAGACGAGGAGGAGGATTAGCCATCACCACACGTCTCCCCTATCACATTAGGACGATGGATAGAAGAATCTCTTTGGCCAGTATGAAGCTCCTTATTTTTAGAGAAGAGTGCAATCTTGTCATAGAGTGGACAGGAGCATTGGTATACCACCCGCCAGGGGGCAGTAACAAGGAATTTGGTACTATACTACTAGATAGTCTGGCACCCCATGTTATTAATGCTAAAATGTTTTTACTGTTAGGGGATTTTAATCATCATCTAGAGATGCTCTCCAATTCGGACTCAGTCAGTCTGATTGCTACAATGGAATCTCTTAGGCTATCTTTGAGAACTATCGGTCCTACCCACAGCGCAAGCCACACTTTGGATGCCATCTTTTCCAATATATCAGATCTGTCTACTGAGCCACCGCAGCTACTTGGTTGGACTGACCAAATGGCACTGAGTTTTTCAGTGATGTCTGCCCTTCCAGTACAGAGGGGACAAAGTCAGAGGATTTTTCGGAGACCTTGGTCGAGAGTTACCGCTTCGGCTTTTGGCCAAGTTTATGGGTCTCCCCTGCTTAATCTGGAGGTGGACCCTAATGTGGCTTGGGAAAAACTTAAGGGAGCAATTCATGTAGCCTTAGACACCATATCCCCACTGAAAAGGGTCAGCACCCAGAAGAGGGCAGCTCCGGCCCCTTGGTACTCGGACACTCTTAGGAAGAAAAAGTCTAAGAGCAGAGTTTTGGAGAGGAGATGAAGGAAGTCAAAGAGGGAGCAAGATGAATTGCTATACCAGAAATCACACAGAGATTACCTAAATAGCAGTAAAACAGCAAGAAGGATACACCTAGGTGCACGCATTTTTGAGGCCAAAAATTCATCCAGGGAATTGTACAGGATGCTGAAGGAATTTACAAACCCAAAGGTGAAGAACTCGGCACCCCCCCTCACACAAGAATTATTCGAGAACTTAGCTAGGTACTTCACTAACAAGATTGACCTGATTTATCAGTCCTTTGAGACAGCTATGGTGGAACAAGGAGAGGGAGACGCTCCTAAATAACTCCTGCTGGAAGAGGGTTCATATTGCAGGTTGGACTCCATTGCCGCTATAACCAGTGAGCAAGTTGGACCCCTATTGAGTCGTGTAAAGTCGGGTTCACCATCTGACCCTGTGCCACCAGCAGTGATGTCAATACTCAGCCCGATCCTAGCAGACGCACTTTCTAATATTTATAACATCTCGATGAGACAGCCATATTTCCAACTGAGTGGAAAGGAGCGCGGGTCAAGCCACTCCTAAAGAAGGTATCGGCAGATCCGTCTGAGCTGCAGAACTACAGGCCAATTTCTCTCCTCCCCTGTTGTGCGAAGGTTTTGGAAACCCTAGTGAACAAACAACTGTCCCAGTATCTGGAACAAAACCACCTCCTGGATCCCTCGCTGTCTGGATTTTGTGCATCACACAGTACAGAGGCTGCACTGCTAGAAGTAACGGATACCATCAGGATGACAATAGATGGAGGGAGTCCAGTAATCCTTGTCCTCCTCGATCTGTCAGCGGCATTTGACTAATTTCCCATCGGTTGCTGCTAGACAGATTGAAGGGGATTGGGGTGAGGGGTAAAGCTCTTGAGTGGATCCAGAGCTTTCTATCGGGACGTACACAGAGAATCCAGCTGGGGTCACTCGTATCACAGACAATAGGGATGGATAGGGGTGTTCCGCAGGGTTCAGTACTGAGCCCTACTTTGTTCAACGCTTATGTGACACACCTGGCGGATATCATCAGAGGCCACTGGTTTGAGACCGTCTCCTATGCGGATGATACGCAGCTAATCGTCCCCATTGAGGAAGATATTATATCAACCCAACGGAAATTTAAAAGCTGTATGTTCAGTATTGCCGTCTGGATGAGGAGGAATTTCCTACAACTTAATTCCTCAAAAACTAAAATTCTGCTTTTCGGAAAGGCTTAGACAATCTGGTCCCCTGAGTGGTGGCCACCAGAGCTGGGCGAGCCTCCGTCACCCAGGAGATGGGCTAAAAATCTGGGTGTTAGAATTGATGATGAATTATCTATGGAGGAACAGGTCAATTCAGTGTGTCGGCACGTGCTTTGACACAATGAGGATGCTCAGGAAAATCTTTCCCTGGATCCCTTTGTCAGCAAGGAAAACCCTTATCCAGTCACTCTTGGTGAGTCGGCTGGACTACGATAACTCGCTGATGGTGGGTGCCCGGGAGGCCCTATTAACGCATCTACAGGTGGTGCAGAACACTGCAGCCCGCCTTGCCTTAAACAAGCTGGCACGGACCCCATCGGCGCCTTTGTTGAACCAGTTACACAGGCTCCCGGTGAGGAACCGAGCTATCTTTCAGATGCTCTGTGTGGCCTTTAAATCACTACATGGGGAAAGGACCTGTGTACCTCAGAAACAAACTCAGGCGGTATCAACCGGGACAACAACTAAGATCTAGTAATTCCAACCTTCTGTGTATTCAGAAAATACCGAGAGTAAGAAGGGGCGGTAGAGCCTTTTGTCACCTGGCCCCCAGATACTGGGATAAATTGGCAGTATACATCAGGTCCTGCAGTGAGCTACCCAAGTTTAAAAAACTTTTAAAGACATGGTTGTACTAGGCGCTCTCGCCTTACATATCTTCTCCCTTAGCGCTGAGAGTTCCCCTCGGGGATGATTCGCCTGCGCTTAAGAAATTCACAAATAAAAATAAATATAAATAAATAAAGAGGGAGCCTACCCCTTATCTGCCCTGCATCACCGCCGCAGCCCGGGACAGCAAGGAAATGCTGCCGCAACCCGGGAAACTCAGGAAGTCAGGCAGCCTCAGAGGAGACATGGGCGGGGCATAATGAGGAAGCAGGAAACAGCGGGAGCCTACGCCGTGCTCCTGCGTGTGCCCGTGTAGCGGACCACGAGCACCAAGGTGGCGTTTGCACCCGGGGCCCCCGAGAGCAAGGGAGAGCCCCATGGTGCCGTGTGAGGCATGGAGGAGTGCTGCAGTGGCTGGCAGGGCTCCCGTGTGGAGAGGAGAGCCCCGCGTCTGCAGATAGAAAGAGAGCCCCGCAGGTTACGCAGAAGTTGGAGCGGTGAGTGCTCCAGGCCAGAAGCACGCCGGCATGAGGGAACCTGCAGCCGGTGAGGAAAACCAGTCGGCACAGTGCATGATGTGAGGTAGAGCTCCCGTATCAGTGAGGGAAGCCCCGCGTGCCACCCAGAGAGGAGAGAGGCAACACAACAATGCTACCCAGACAACGTGGACACAAAAAGAGCACTCGGCCGGTGGGTCCTGAGCGGCCCCGCAGGACAGCTGGCTGCTCCACGGTGGCAGCAGAGATCACGGACCCCAAGCTGCAGCGGTCGGCTGCTGACTACTTGCTCAGCCCCATGAAGTAGTGAGTGGGGCGGAGCCCCTCTTCTTTTTCTTCTTTGGTTGTGTTCACCCGGCACAGCAGCAGCAGTGCTATTTTCATTGGGGGCATTTTGTTTGGAGAAGGGGGATGAGTTACACTCACTCAAGCCCCAGAGCATTAACGGGCCCTAGGTTGTACAGTCCCAGAGAGGACCCCTGACGGCCCGTGGAGGGCCAGTGCCAATTTTTCACCAACTGCCCCCCCTGCAGAGGGCAGCTGCTACATTGTGTTTAGAGTCCCAGAGAGGGGCTCAGTGGGCACAGTAGTGCCAGGGCTCATTTTACAGCTGCCCAGCAAGTAGTTGGCAGCTTTAACGTTTAGGCCAAACTCTTGCGCACTCTTGTTTTGCTGCATGCGCAGCCTGCCCTGACTATTTTGGACATAGGGCGTCGGAGCCCTGTGAGTTGGCCTGGGGACAATTTTCCTGTGCTGTGCCCCCGCCTATGGTGCACTTTGTTTATGATGGTCAATACCTAACGTATTTATCCTGTCACACTGTTTATGCCTAAATATGATGTCTAAATCGCAATGCCTTGATGCCTGTTCTATACCTCTAAATGTGTTTTTATGATTAGGAGATTGTTTTTCCTATTATGGTTTATACTAGTCAGTTTATGTTTCACTGTGTGACCTATGCCTAAGGTGGTTAGTATTGAGTAGTGTGTTCCTACCTTTTACCGGTGGTTACTGGTTGTGTTTTACAATTATTATTTTGTGCTTCAATTTTTCTAGGTTCTACATCTACTATTTCTACTAAGTGCTGATTCTAACAGTGATCCATGTGGCCCTGTCATGTGTATATAATCCCCTGTAGATACTGCCCAGTGCCAGTTGGCACAGTGTACCATGTGTGATTATGATCTAATGTGTTTATGGTAATACAAAGGCTATTTTTATATATAACCTTGTGTGGAGTTCCTTTTTGTGGTGTGCCTAGTGTGTTGCTGCTGTGTGTGTGTGTGTGTGTGTGTGTTGCACAAACCCCTTACACATTGCCTCCGGGTTAAGCCTGACTGCTGGTGCCAAGCTACTAAGGGAGTGAGAATGGGTTATCCTGGCGTGTAACTCCCTTGCCCTGACTAGAGTGGGGGTCTCTGCCTGACTTTGGCGCAAGCCTTAGCCAACCAGAGATCCAATTTCTAACAAATCTCCTTACATATGAGTGGTCGATTATCCACAACTCCTGTTCCCCTCCGGTCCCTGGCGTTTACCTGGTCTGTAACATGCACTGCTTGAAGATGCCCCACTGAGCGTTGTCTTCCTGCCTGACAGGATGTTGCCGCCTTTGTTGGACAGTGGACCCATGCAGGCTTTCCCCCCTGCGTCACAGGATGTAGAAACTGCAAGAAACATGAAAGAAAAAACAACCATCAGTGCGTTATTGTGACACTTCTATAGCATTTGTAGGCGCACATAGCATTTATAACAATTTGAGGACCATCTCCCAATCCTTTGCACCTCACTCCCAGAGAATCCCTTGGCCACTGCTTCAGTGGCGGCCCCTATCCTGAAAGAGTGGGTCCCAAAACTGCCCGGGTCTTACATGGGCCTCTGCATGGCTAGGCCCATGACCTTTTTGAAATGGAGGATAGTGAGGGGAGACCCATCTACATGCACCAATAGTGGCCCACGTGCCCCTGGACATTGCATCAGAAAGTTCTCCAGCCTGGCGTAGGGGCAGCAAGTTCTCCCGTCAGGCCTACACAATACCACTCCTTCACCCCTGCCTTCTTGATCAGTTTCAACCTGGGTATAGATATCAATAGGGAGTCCCCTTGAAGCAGCATGTGGGCCAACTGTAGCCCCCCCCCCCCCTGCCAATCCATTTTGTTTTTTGCTACAAGTTCCCCTATCCTGAAAGCGCTATAGAATGCTAAACAGAAATCTGTCTGGAATAAAAGTGCTTCCCCAGCTGAAGTGCACACCTGGTGCAAAGCATCCATCATTGTTGCCGATGTCTGAATACCTATTGGTCTCCTTATGTAAGGCTGTCCCCCCTGTAGGCATTGCCTCCCTTTTAAGCCTTTCCGCACTATGAAAGTGCTAGTGCTATCCCTCCTTTCCTTAGTTTTTGTAAAGAAAGAAATGGCTGCCATATGCCGCCTTGCCGATGCTACTGAGCCCCCATCTCTCATGGCCCTAAAACAGGAAATGACAAATTCAGTTTTGTGCCATTTTTTCGGCCAACTGTCCCCCAGATAATAACTGTAAGCCCCAAACGCCCCTTCGTATGCCCTCCTGGTCCTGGGTGCAAGGCTAGCTGCCAGGAGGTCCAATAACTGGGGGAACCAAGTTGCCAAAGCTGTTCTGAGAAGGATATTAGGGTTCTCTGCCGCCTCTGGGTGATGAGACCTGAATACCTGCATTTAAAGTGAGAGAGAGCATCAGCGGTGTGGTTTGAACAGTTGGCTCTAACCAGCAAATTCATTCTCATGCACAACAGTATTATCTCCTTCAGTAAAAGCAGGATTATTTTACCTTTTGCATTTTGGTTATTTATGCATTCCACCACAGCCATGTTATCGGACCAGAAGACCACTGATGGATTCCTCAGTTGTCTGCCCAAACTGGCAATGCGACCTGGATGGGGAAAAGTTCCAGGAAGCTTATGTTCGTTGTAAGCCCTGTGTCCACCGACCATGCTGGCCAGCGTTGTGCAACCAATGCTGTACCTAGAATGGCACCAAAACCCTTGCTACCTGCTGAGTCGGTCATCAGACCCATCTCGGGGCTGGACCTTGGATCAGCGTCCCACACAACCCTACCATTGAAATTGCGCAGGAATGCTTTCCAGATCTGCATGTCCTGCTTACCCACACTGGACAGTCCGGTGTGATGATGCTTCTCCCTGAGTCCTGATATGGCCTGTGCGATGGTGCGTGAGAAAGGTTGTGCCATAGGAATTATTCTCAAAGCAAAATTCAATTGTCCTACGGCCTGCTGTAAGTGATGAAGCGTAACCTTATCCTTTACCAAGCAATGCTGCAAGGCAGTCCCAAAAGCTGCTATTTTAACCTGCAGAAGACGTGACACTCCCTGTACTGAATCCAACTCAATCCCTAGGAACTCATTTCTGTGCTTGGTCCCACAGTCTTGCCTTGTGCCAAAGGAACACCAAAGTCTCGCATGAATGCACAGAATTACTGCAATCCCCACCCGCACTCCTGTAAATCTGGCACCCCCCAAGAGGAAGTCATCCAGATAATGCAGTACCCACTAGTGCCCAGTCGCTTGCCGAAAACCCAATCCAAAAAGGAGCTGAATTTCTCGAAATATGGGCAAGACACTGAACATCCTATAGGCATATATTTGTCCACGTAATACTTCCCCTTGAATTGAAAGCCCAGTAGGTGAAAATCAAATGGGTGCACTGGCAATAGGCCGAAAGCTGACTCAATATCTGATTTTGCCAACGAAGCACCCCCCCCAAACCTTTGAGTATCCCAACTGCCAGATCAAAACAAGCGTACTTGACACTGCATAGGTCATCATCAGTGGCGTCATTTAGTGACACAACTCTGGGGACCAAGAGATTATGAATCAATTAGAATTCCCCTTGCTCTTTTTTGGGCACTACCCCTAAAGGGGAGCAGACAAAATCCTGCATTGGGGGGGCCTCAAATGGGCCAGCTACCCTGCCCAACCGAACCTCTTTCTCAATTTTTGCCGCTGCCACCACTTCATTAGTCCTGACTGATAACTGATTCTGGCAGTGTGACACCCCTACATATCCAGGCGTGGGAATCCTGAAGCCATCCCTGATACCTTCTAGCAGAATTCTGGCAGACTTGGGGCAGTTGTAGCTTTTCAACTATGGGATCAAAGTGCTGGTTATAATGGGGGTCTGGCCTTACTGAGGGACATACTCTCAGTCATGTTTTTTGCCTCCTTTGTGTTTTGTTTTCTTAAAACACTTTGACTCTGGATGTGAGGAGTTCCCACAGAAAGAATGTGCATGCTTGAATTTACATGTGCCCACTGCTCTGTTACATGAGCGCCTGTTAAAGTCCCAGCCCACCCCTTTACTTTTACCTCCACCCCCTGAGCCATTTGGGTGGCCTGGGCGAAAGGGCTGACTCCTGAAAGTGTCCTGTGCCGGACCCCGGGTGTCATCTTGTGGACCCCCTCTGAAATGTGTCAGGTATATGATCATGTCAATCTGATTCCAGCCCAGAGCCGGGTCCGACGCCTTGGCTCTCCTAAAATCCTTGACATAGTCTTTCAACCCACTGCCCCCATAGGTATCATGTGCACAAGCAATCCTATTTTTGTAACATGCCATCTCTGAAGCAAGGCCTGGGAAACGCTTGCCCATTATGGATGTGAATACCGTGAAACCTTTGATCCAATTAACCAATGTTTCCTAACCCGTAAACTTTTACAACATGCTTGCCCACTCTCTTGGGTGTGCCCATTCTTTATTCTTTTTGGCCTCCTCCCTTTCTGACTCATCCAGCAACAGGAAAAACATATTCACATAGGAGCCCTTCCAAATCTTTTCTTTAGTCTCCTGAGTAACAGGTCGGCCTAGTTGCTCCCTAATGGAGTAGACTTCGCCTAAACCCAAAGGGGGCAATGTTTGTGGTATACCTGTTGCTGCTGCTGCCGTTGGCTTTGCTGCACCTGCATCCGTTGGTGGGGTGACCATGGCGGGGACTCCGCCTTTTGGCCCTGCATTTTCCCCCGTTGCGCCCACTGCTTTTACAGGTACTCCACCTCTGGGCTGAACCCCATCTAATTGTGACATTATCTGTCTGGCCTTTTCCAATGCATCCTTCCCACTACCTGACACCCCTACTGCCGGGGACCAGCTGCCCACCTTACCCAGCCAAGGAAGTACCACTGCTAGACTAGCTACTAAATTAGTCTGTACTGGCGTGTTCCCGGATGGCCCCTCAGTCATACAGACCAGCAGGACTTATGGGTTGCATTCCCTCCCCCCTGGTGTGCTTGGCTGACCCCCAGCTGGAGTTCTTGCCCCCTTGTTGCTAGGCAAATCACCCCCAACCCCAGCGTTAGGTTGACCATTTGTATGTGGGACTGGTAGGGGCTCCACAGTCCTGGGCACCATCCCATCAGGAATTGGCGCTGGGGCACTCTCCGTCCCCTCCCCCCTAACTAGGGGCCCGATTCACAGAACTAACTTAAGACAAAATCCTAAATATACTACCATTTTCGTATTCACAGAAGGCACTTACTCATTTTGGTATTCACAGAAGACACTTACTCATTTCGGTATTCACAGAAGTTAGGAGTCCTAACTTTAGGACTCCTAAATGCCTTCTGTGAATACCGAAAGTCTTAAAATTAGGATTATTCTCAGTTTAGTAGTAGTAAAGTTAGGACTCCTAACTTTAGGACTCCTAAATGCCTTCTGTGAATACCGAAAGTCTTAAAATTAGGATTTTTCTCAATTTAGTAGAAGTAAAGTTAGGACTCCTAACTTTAGGACTCCTAAATGCCTTCTGTGAATACCGAAAGTCTTAAAATTAGGATTTTTCTCAGTTTAGTAGTAGTAAAGTTGGGAAAAATCCTAATTTTAAGACTTTCGGTATTCACAAAAGGCATTTAGGAGTCCGAAAGTTAGGAGTCCTAACTTTACTACTACTAAATTGAGAAAAATCCTAATTGTAAGATTTTCGGTATTCACAGAAGGCATTTAGGAGTTCTAAAGTTAGGAGTCCTAACATTATTACTTCAACCTTTAAATAATGCTTGTAGTCAGACTCGCCGGAAGTACAAACTGAAGGCTGCTGTCACAGAGACACATGCAATCAGCAAAGAACATCTCTCCTGGACGGAGAAACCAAACAAGAAACGAGCCCGCCCCCCACCCGCAGCCAGGAAGGGACAGAAACCGTGCCACACGTCCTGAAGCGGACACCGGTGCCTCTGCCCGCAGCCTAAGGGGCCGCTGGGCGCCTGCCCAGGGCGAGCCCGCCCACCCCTGCCGCAAGAAGTGGAAGCGAGAGCTGGCCCTACGGCCCGATGTGCCGGACACCAGCACCCGAGCCTGCCGACAGGCAAGTGCCAGGCGTGGGACAAGACCTCAGCCCTCCCTCCCACCCACATGCGAGGTGGCTAGATGGACCGACCGGCCCGTTGTCAAGACCCCGGCACCTGGGCCCGCGGACGCGAGTGCCTAGGGCACCGGACAGGCCACGACGCGCCCACAAACACCCGGTGTGGCCAAAGGCGGAGCCTCGGGGGGGGGCGGGAAACACTCCCGGCCGGGAAACCAAAGTGCGAGGCAGCAAGCTTGACTGCCTGGGAGGATATCGCAGCCTGGACAAGAAATGCCTAAAAGACTACAGCCTGAAGCTACAGAACACAACCCCACACCATGCCCCTGCACACCGAGGTGCAAAACAAGGGGAGAAATGAAGTCAAAACGGGAAGCGCGGACAGTAAGTGTCCCTCTTACCGAGGCTCTGCATGTACTGATCAAACCCCTCGCCGCTGTACAGCTCGCCCCCTCATGTGTTTTTCACCCAACAGGACACCAGGTGTAAACGGGCGATCAGGTGTGGGCTGCTAAAACGGGTAGTGCTCTTGGCTTTACCGGGCTGCGGCGGTGAAAAGGGAGCAGATGAGGGGTAGGCCCCGTCCGAATCCGAGGTCAAGCAGAAATGAATTGGAAAAACGTCCCGTCATTTTCAGACTGGGGGCGTGTTTTTCTTTCTCTCCTCTTCCCATTGGCTGTAATGTAAACAACGGGGCGTGTTTTGACTTGTTGTTTACTTTTTAGCCAATGGGAAGAGGAGAGAAAGAAGAGACAAAAACATGCCCCTCAATCTGAAATGAACGGGGCTTAAATTGACAGGCAAACTTCTTCTCCAATGGCTGGCCGCCGTTTGGGAAGCCAGCCAATGGAGAATAGCTGGTGGGTTTAAGCTCCACACTAAAAAACATAAAATGTCGCATTACGAGACTGGGCAAGCGCCAAAACCTAAAAACGGACTGAAGCATTGGCTATGCAGCAACGTTCCCCCTAAGAGTGCAAAACCCTGCAATACCACTGAAATACTGTGTTCAAGTTGTGCTAACTGCATTTTTATGTGGCTTTAAACGAAGAAATATGTCTATTAAAAAGAGTGTGAAATGTTTGTGCACACAGCCCCAGGGAAGTAAGCTCTGCCACAGGCAGCTTGCTCAAATCAAAAAAATAAATATATAACTCAGACCCTCCCAGACAAACACTCTGATACCTATGTCCAGCAATATCTGGAGTGAGGATGTGGTGTAACATCCAGAACTTCCGATTTTGGAACTGGGGAACAGGGTTTGAGGCTCCGTGTTGGTTCTCCATTTGCCTTCAAAACAAAAAATGTAAATAAATTATGATTGTTCACAAAACAATGGCGAAAGAGAAACAAAATGACAAATGCAGAATGTCGATATCTACGTATATTAGGAGTATGGCAAACGAACTCCGAAGGGTGGACATGTAGATGAGACTCAGCAGACATTTCGAAAACAGGGTCAGAAACAAAACTTTTTAAAATAGTGCACCTATTAAACCTACATGCACAAAAGGGCAAGTGTACAAGTAAAAGAGGTCTCCTCCATGCGAGAGATCGACACACAAAAGGAGGGACATATAACTAAAATTGAACTCCTTTGCAAAGGGCATGCAAAGCAAAAAATTGAAAGCGAGAGGGTTGCTGCAAACCCACATGTAAGAAACAGCGGGGCATATTATCAAGGGGGTTTATCTCCGCTTTTTTGGCTTTAAAAGCCAAGGAAGCGGAGATAAAATTATCTCCCTATTACCAAGCTGTCTCTAACACCAGTTAGCGACAGCTAGTAGGAGATAGCGACCATCTTGGGCCCCACTTTGCATGTCAGTGATATTTATCACTAATGAGATGCAAAGTGGGCGTGCCAAGATGTTAGAGACTGAAAACAGTCGCTAACATCGCTATCTCCTATTACCAACTTTTGGAGATATTCGCGCTAAGCGGGAATATCTCCAAAGGCTAACACCTGCCCTGAGCAGTTCTTAGCCATGTTATCCAATGGGAGGTGGATAACATGGCTAAGAGCATTTGCTCGATAATGCATGAATATCGCTGACTTTTCAGCGATATTCATGCATTTCGGCCGTTTTTTATCGCATTTGCGATAAACCTTGTTAATAGCAAGGTTTATCTGCGATAAAAATCGCCGATGTGCGGCGATAATTTTTGTCTCTAAACAAGTTAGAGACAAAAATTATCGCTAGTTGTTGGTAATATGCCCCAGCATGTCCAGAAGAGATAGCACATGTGGGGGAGAGGCAAAACCTTAAAACCAATCAGGGAATAGTTTTGTTTTTTTAATTGAATGCTTGATAGTTAGGCTTGATTTAAAGTTTGGTGGATGACCCGCCGTTTGCCAGGGTTGTGAAGGACATTGCCTCTATATTTTTTTTTGAAAAACAAAACACTATTGACCCCTACATCCTGGAAGTTTTTCTTTTGTGTCTGTTACTGCCCGGTTTTCCCTTGCAGTGATGGAAAGAAAAATAAGATATTCAGAACGTCCCACTACACAGGGTGTGCAGACTGATGTCTTTAATTCAATGGACCCGAACCTGTTGGCCCATCCGAGTAAGCTTTCTGATAGTGGAACCCATGGGGCACTGCTATTGGAAAGATGATGGTCTGCTCAACTCTAAATAGAGCAGGCTGTCAGTTTGTTGGCCAGATAACTCTTCTCTGTTTCTAATGAAGTGCCATGTCATTTTAATGCTAAAATTGTCTCTTTGTGAGACTAGAAGCATAGCCTACTATCTTGCTCCTCTTCAGGAGGCTCTGCCTTACATTTTTATTTACTATTAGAAGAGGATCACTGGCATAATATCGAGGGACACAATATCGACTACCAAAAATATCGGCGACAAAATATCAACAGACAGAATATCGACTTTGTATCTACAAACAGGTAAGTACAAAAATATCGAGTAAAAAATATCGTTTACAAAAATATAGTTTGTGAAAATATCGACTTCATTAAAAACAATGTTAAATTAAATTAATATAAAAAATTATTTACTAAAATATACTTAAAAATACTTAAATTACCTTATAATAATTAAATAATAATTAAAGTTATAAAAAAAAATTACAATCATATTTGTTATAACATATATATATATATAGTAACATAATATAAATAAAAAATATCCAATATTATTACCGTAGGATAGCGGAAGTGTAAAATTACTATTCCCACTCCAGAGAGTGCATCAGTAGATAAGGCGTTGGATAGCGTAGAGGTAAAAATTACTATTCCCACTCCAGAGAGTGCAACAGTACGGAAAGCGTTGGATAGCGTAGGGGTAAAAATTACTATTCCCACTCCAGAGAGTGCAACAGTAGGGAAAGGGTTGGATAGCGTAGGGGTAAAACTTACTATTCCCCCTCCAGAGAATGCAACAGTAGGGAAAGCGTTGGATAGCGTAGGGGTAAAACTTACTATTCCCACTCCAGAGAGTGCAACAGTAGGGAAAGGGTTGGATAGCGTAGGGGTAAAACGTACTATTCCCACTCCAGAGAGTGCAACAGTAGGGAAAGCGTTGGATAGCCTAGGGGTAAAATATTACTATTCCCACTCTAGAGAGTGCAACAGTAGGGAAAGCGTTGGATAGCGTAGGGGTAAAAATTACTATTCCCACTCCAGAGAGTGCAAAAGTAGGGAAAGCGTTGGATAGCGTAGGGGTAAAAATTACTATTCCCACTCCAGAGAGTACAACAGTAAGGAATGCGTTGGATAGCGTAGGGGTAAAACTTACTATTCCCACTCCAGAGAGTGCAACATTAGGGAAAGCGTTGGATAGCGTATGGGTAAAAATTACTATTCCCACTCCAGAGAGTGCAACAGTAGGGAAAGCGTTGGATAGTGTAGGGGTAAAAATTACAATTCCCACTCCACTGAGTGCAACAGTAGGGAAAGTAGATACTTCATATATTATTTAAAAATATTGATATATTATTATCTATAAAAAAATTAATTAAAAGTAATTACCACTTTAATATCATATAATAAGTAATTAATTACAAATACTAATTTAATGTAATCATTACAATTAGTTATCTATTAATACTAATTATTTACTAATTAATAATTAATTAATTAGTAATTAAACAGTTACTTAACAATTAAAATCTAATAAATACACACAAAAAATTAACATATGTAATTAGTTATAATTAAATTACTTCCCACCCTATTCCCCTATGAACCCACAACCCACTACAGAAATTAAATTATTTAAATTAACCTAATTATCAATTAATCAATTAAATAAAATTAATTGGCAATTAAAATTTAATTAATTACCAAATAAAAATAATTTAACAATTAATTATAAACAAATACCAATAAATAAATGTACATATTTAATTATTTAATATAAAATTACACTACATAAATTAACATATTTAATTACTTATATTTAAATTACTTCCTACCCTACTCCCCTATAAACCCACAACCCGCTACAGAAATTAAATTAGTTACATTAACATAATTATCAATTAATCAATTAAATAAAATTAATTGGCAATTAAAATGTAATTATTTACAAAATAAAAGTTAATTAACAATTAATTATAAACAAATACCAATAAATAAATTTACATATTTAATTAATTATAATTAAATTACACTACATAAATTAACATATTTAATTAATTATAATTAAACTACTTCCCACCCTATTCCCCGATAAACCCACAACACGCTACAGAATTAAATTACGCAAAATTTAAATAACATTAAATTAATTAATTAAATTGCATTATAACATAAATAAACACTTTTAACACATAAAATACACTATAAATAATTCGATATTATTAAAATTTCAATGTTTTTCTTAACCTATATTATGTACTTCGATATTTTGACTATCTATATTTTAAAATTTGATATTACATTACTTACCTTCAAAACGATATTTTTGATGTCTATATTCTGTCCATTTGATATTCTGTCCAGCCTATATTTTGTACTCTATATTATGTCCATTCGATATTTTGTAATCGATATTTTGTCTGTTTACCATTAGAAGACTGTCACTTTGTGTGCCCCATACACCATTTCATCTCGTTAAGAATATGGTATATTAGTATGACATGGAAGCTACAATCTGTACATTTTCATTGAGTAGTACACAACTAACCACTTCAACAACAAATACCAAGTGGTGGTGATCCAAGGGCTGTGTTACCCATAGGGAGAATTATCCCATTCGGCTTTGTGATGCACCTGTAACTGGTAGTGCTGGGCACAGACAGGAACACTTCACCCTATTACAAGACACTGGAGTCGTATGAACTGTTGAGGTATGAGTGCTCATTGTAAAAGAAGCCCAAATATCCAGGTGGATTTTGGTTGTGTACCGTCTTGTATCCTGAATCGGTCGAATCCCTTGGGTTGGACTATTTGTTTTTCTATGTTATTCCGTTGTTTTATATATATGAAGAGAGTAAAGAGTCACCTCTATACACTGTGGACAAGAATTATACAGCTTAGACCAGGTGGACAGTGTGTAAGTAAACAAGCCTTAGATAAGACACAATGAGTAAAGGTGTGTCACTGAGAAAAGTCCTGAAATTAATCAGGGATGTGATTTGACTCTGGAGAACATGAGTCCAGAGTAGCAAAAAACCGGAGGGGCTAAATGTTTGAAAGACTCATTTAGCAGATGTGGAGTCAGCCAAATTTTGTAATTTGTGCACTTTATTAGGAGTCAAAAGGAGAAATAGGTTTCAGAGAGTGAAGACTTTACTGGCTCTGTCAGAGGATGACTTTGATCGCCTGCCTAGCCACCAGGTACTAATGTTTTGGGGGTGTTAATTACACAGGAAAATTGGCGCCTGTCAAGTTAGCGTAGTACAAACTGATTCAAGATTCATGCTGTGCACAAAGTGAGGGAAAAACCCCTAAAACTCCCAAAATTGTAGGACCAAAAGGCCCGTCAAATGAATAATGTCCTGTACTATGCACACGCTTTAGTGTTCAATGAAAGTTCATTAAAGAGTTGGAGTACAAAACAGAGAAGAGTAATGTCTCATATTCCTTTCTTTCTTTTTTATTCAAAACAAGCGTTCAGTCAACACATGTTTCGTCATGTGGGGATTACCCCTCGACTTCTTCAGGGCTGTTTGGATCTGTATATGAAGTGTTCAATCGCCTCTCTGCCGGTGATAATTCCGAACCGGCTGGTCAATTATTCATCTATTCACATAAAATTCAAATGTAATTTCCAAAGGTAAATCCGATACCTTTATATCTTATTTCAGTTGTATGTTCCTTTATTTTTTAGGTAGAGACGATTAAGTAGGCCAACAGTATATGGTAGGCCGTGGTAGACCAAAAGATCTGGAGAGAGTACTCTATCGATCCGATCTGGCACCAGGTACACGTTCTGTACCGGAAACCATTCAGCAATAATTCAATGTACATTAGACAATTTGCCCTACTTAAGCCAGAATTTCTGACATACATTTTTCCTTTTCAGGACAGCCAAAGAAAGTTTCATGAGCCTAACCAAAATTGACCCCAATGTGCTTCGAAAAAAATCCCAGCACACCAGGCACATTTACTTTTAGTTTTTAGGTCGAGCATGTTGCGGCAGCGCCAATGCCCTGCTCGCTTTGCGAGGCAATCAGTATGATGTGGAAGCTCAGTGAAAGCTCCGCCCACTCTCCGCCCATCTTTTTTCTTTGCCGTGCATCTTTGTCGTTCCTAAAAGCTTCCTTCCGATTTGTTTTAGGCTCAATAGTCCCTCCTTATGACAGCCATGTCGTCATTTGGATGCTTCCATGGCTACTGGCCCCTTTACTTCGAGAGTCCGTGCCTTCTCGCTCCGCCACCCCCTCCCTCCCTCCCTGCGCACGCCATTGTTGGTGCCTTCTCACCCACCTGCAGTCCCGTTTGCAATGCATTCCGTCTTGCGTAAATGCGAGTCCTATTGCATTGCAAATGCTTGTTGAAGTTTGATCCCAGTGCACTGAACGTCAGAGAGGCTGGGGCGGAAAGCAATGGGAAGGACCCTTGTATCTGGTGTCGGGACAAAACTCACCTCAAGTGCAGGTCCTGGTAGTTATTGGGGTTACTGGCTATAGCGGAGAAGTGTGGCTCACTGGTTAGAGGAGGCAGACCTGGAAGCAGAGGTCAGCCCGGCTCGGCGGGGTCTTGAGTCCTAAAATGTCCTTGGACTCGACAATTCTCGCTCCGGTGCCTACTTGATTCACGGGTCAGAAAAGGGGGTGGTGATGAACAGAGTGTCAGAATTAAGCAGACCACTCTTACCTAGTCCAAAGATCAGGGCTTGATCCATCACCGTTATTTATCTCACTGCACCATCCCAGCTCAGAACCTGGCTATATGCAAATCAGTCTGTCCCTGGCCCAGTGCATCATGGGAACAGGGCAGACTAAACTACCAAGCCAATTCTTCACCAGAAAGGAGACAAGCTACCGGGGACCGGTTTCTGGCATTTCAGCCGTCTTCGGCCCGGCTTGCTTGAATCCTGATGGTGCAGTGAGAAAGGGACTCATGTCTGAGTATACCCTGCCACACCTATAGTGGCCAAAAACGATTCAGAAAAGGGGGTGGTGATGAACAGAGTGTCAGAATTAAGCAGACCACTCTTACCTAGTCCAAAGATCAGGGCTTGATCCATCACCGTTATTTATCTCACTGCACCATCCCAGCTCAGAAGGTAGTTTGGTTTGCCCTGTTCCCATCATGCACTGGGACAGGAACAGACTAATTTGCATGTAGCCAGGTTCTGAGCTGGGATGGTGCAGTGAGCTAAAAAACGGCGATGGATCAAGCCCTGATCTTGGGACTGGGTAAGAGTGGTCTGCTTAATTCAGACACTCTGTTCATCACCACCCCCTTTTCTGAATCATTTTGTCCACCATAAGCGTGGAAGGGTATACTCAGATGTGAGTCCCTTGCTCATTGCACCATCAGGATTCAAGCAAGCCGGGCCGACGACGGCTGAAATGCCAGAAACCGGTCCCCGGAAGCTTGTTTCCTTCCCAGTATAGGAATTGGCTTGGTAGTTTGGTTTGCCCTGTTCCCATCATGCACTGGGACAGGAACAGACTAATTTGCATGTAGCCAGGTTCTGAGCTGGGATGGGGCAGTGAGCTAAAAAACGGTGATGGATCAAGCCCTGATCTTTGGACTGGGTAAGAGTGGTCTGCTTAATTCAGACACTCTGTTCATCACCACCCCCTTTTCTGAATCATTTTGTCCACCATAAGCGTGGAAGGGTATACTCAGATGTGAGTCCCTTGCTCATTGCACCATCAGGATTCAAGCAAGCCGGGCCGACGACGGCTGAAATGCCAGAAACCGGTCCCCGGAAGCTTGTTTCCTTCCCAGTATAGGAATTGGCTTGGTAGTTTGGTTTGCCCTGTTCCCATCATGCACTGGGACAGGAACAGACTAATTTGCATGTAGCCAGGTTCTGAGCTGGGATGGTGCAGTGAGCTAAAAAACGGTGATGGATCAAGCCCTGATCTTTGGACTGGGTAAGAGTGGTCTGCTTAATTCAGACACTCTGTTCATCACCACCCCCTTTTCTGAATCATTTTGTCCACCATAAGCGTGGAAGGGTATACTCAGATGTGAGTCCCTTGCTCATTGCACCATCAGGATTCAAGCAAGCCGGGCCGACGACGGCTGAAATGCCAGAAACCGGTCCCCGGAAGCTTGTTTCCTTGTCAGTATAGGAATTGGCTTGGTAGTTTGGTTTGCCCTGTTCCCATCATGCACTGGGACAGGAACAGACTAATTTGCATGTAGCCAGGTTCTGAGCTGGGATGGTGCAGTGAGCTAATAAACGGTGATGGATCAAGCCCTGATCTTTGGACTGGGTAAGAGTGGTCTGCTTAATTCAGACACTCTGTTCATCACCACCCCCTTTTCTGAATCATTTTGTCCACCATAAGCGTGGAAGGGTATACTCAGATATGAGTCCCTTGCTCATTGCACCATCAGGATTCAAGCAAGCCGGGCCGACGACGGCTGAAATGCCAGAAACCGGTCCCCGGAAGCTTGTTTCCTTCCCAGTATAGGAATTGGCTTGGTAGTTTGGTTTGCCCTGTTCCCATCATGCACTGGGACAGGAACAGACTAATTTGCATGTAGCCAGGTTCTGAGCTGGGATGGTGCAGTGAGCTAAAAAACGGTGATGGATCAAGCCCTGATCTTTGGACTGGGTAAGAGTGGTCTGCTTAATTCAGACACTCTGTTCATCACCACCCCCTTTTCTGAATCATTTTGTCCACCATAAGCGTGGAAGGGTATACTCAGATGTGAGTCCCTTGCTCATTGCACCATCAGGATTCAAGCAAGCCGGGCCGACGACGGCTGAAATGCCAGAAACCGGTCCCCGTAAGCTTGTTTCCTTCCCAGTATAGGAATTGGCTTGGTAGTTTGGTTTGCCCTGTTCCCATCATGCACTGGGACAGGAACAGACTAATTTGCATGTAGCCAGGTTCTGAGCTGGGATGGTGCAGTGAGCTAAAAAACGGTGATGGATCAAGCCCTGATCTTTGGACTGGGTAAGAGTGGTCTGCTTAATTCAGACACTCTGTTCATCACCACCCCCTTTTCTGAATCATTTTGTCCACCATAAGCGTGGAAGGGTATACTCATATGTGAGTCCCTTGCTCATTGCCCCATCAGGATTCAAGCAAGCCGGGCCGACGACGGCTGAAATGCCAGAAACCGGTCCCCGGAAGCTTGTTTCCTTCCCAGTATAGGAATTGGCTTGGTAGTTTGGTTTGCCCTGTTCCCATCATGCACTGGGACAGGAACAGACTAATTTGCATGTAGCCAGGTTCTGACCTGGGATGGTGCAGTGAGCTAAAAAACGGTGATGGATCAAGCCCTGATCTTTGGACTGGGTAAGAGTGGTCTGCTTAATTCAGACACTCTGCTCATCACCACCCCCTTTTCTGAATCATTTTGTCCACCATAAGCATGGAAGGGTATACTCAGATGTGAGTCCCTTGCTCATTGCACCATCAGGATTCAAGCAAGCCGGGCCGACGACGGCTGAAATGCCAGAAACCGGTCCCCGGAAGCTTGTTTCCTTGTCAGTATAGGAATTGGCTTGGTAGTTTGGTTTGCCCTGTTCCCGTCATGCACTAGGACAGGAACAGACTAATTTGCATGTAGCCAGGTTCTGAGCTGGGATGGTGCAGTGAGCTAAAAAACGGTGATGGATCAAGCCGTGCTCTTTGGACTGGGTAAGAGTGGTCTGCTTAATTCAGACACTCTGTTCATCACCACCCCCTTTTCTGAATCATTTTGTCCACCTTAAGCGTGGAAGGGTGTACTCAGATGTGAGTCCCTTGCTCATTGCACCATCAGGATTCAAGCAAGCCGGGCCGACGACGGCTGAAATGCCAGAAACCGGTCCCCGGAAGCTTGTTTCCTTCCCAGTATAGGAATTGGCTTGGTAATTTGGTTTGCCCTGTTCCCAACATGCACTGGGACAGGAACAGACTAATTTGCATGTAGCCAGGTTCTGAGCTGGGATGGTGCAGTGAGCTAAAAAAAGGTGATGGGCAAGCCCTGATCTTTGGACTGGGTAAGAGTGGTCTGCTTAATTCAGACACTCTGTTCATCACCACTCCTTTTCTGAATCATTTTGTCCACCATAAGCGTGGAAGGGTATACTCAGATGTGAGTCCCTTGCTCATTACCCCATCAGGATTCAAGCAAGCCGGGCCGACGACGGCTGAAATGCCAGAAACCGGTCCCCGGAAGCTTGTTTCCTTCCCAGTATAGGAATTGGCTTGGTAGTTTGGTTTGCCCTGTTCCCATCATGCACTGGGACAGGAACAGACTAATTTGCATGTAGCCAGGTTCTGAGCTGGGATGGTGCAGTGAGCTAAAAAACGGTGATGGATCAAGCCCTGATCTTTGGACTGGGTAAGAGTGGTCTGCTTAATTCAGACACTCTGCTCATCACCACCCCCTTTTCTGAATCATTTTGTCCACCATAAGCGTGGAAGGGTATACTCAGATGTGAGTCCCTTGCTCATTGCACCATCAGGATTCAAGCAAGCCGGGCCGACGACGGCTGAAGTGCCAGAAACCGGTCCCCGGAAGCTTGTTTCCTTCCCAGTAT
The DNA here is from genome assembly GCF_964263255.1 of Lissotriton vulgaris. Taxonomy (NCBI): domain Eukaryota; kingdom Metazoa; phylum Chordata; class Amphibia; order Caudata; family Salamandridae; genus Lissotriton; species Lissotriton vulgaris. Next base: position 403,636,675 of record NC_141689.1, read on the forward strand.
AGGAATTGGCTTGGTAGTTTGGTTTGCCCTGTTCCCATCATGCACTGGGACAGGAACAGACTAATTTGCATGTAGTCAGGTTCTGAGCTGGGATGGTGCAGTGAGCTAAAACACGGTGATGGATCAAGCCCTGATATTTGGACTGGGTAAGAGTGGTCTGCTTAATTCAGACACTCTGTTCATCACCACCCCCTTTTCTGAATCATTTTGTCCACCATAAGCGTGGAAGGGTATACTCAGATGTGAGTCCCTTGCTCATTGCACCATCAGGATTCAAGCAAGCCGGGCCGACGACGGCTGAAATGCCAGAAACCGGTCCCCGGAAGCTTGTTTCCTTCCCAGTATAGGAATTGGCTTGGTAGTTTGGTTTGCCCTGTTCCCGTCATGCACTGGGACAGGAACAGACTAATTTGCATGTAGCCAGGTTCTGAGCTGGGATGGTGCAGTGAGCTAAAAAACGGTGATGGATCAAGCCCTGATCTTTGGACTGGGTAAGAGTGGTCTGCTTAATTCAGACACTCTGTTCATCACCACCCCCTTTTCTGAATTACTTGATTCACGGATTCACACTCTGCGACTCTGGGCAATAGCTTGCTTAATCTCCACAACGGCCCCTCGCGGCGGGATGCCTGGCTTTCACCTTGAGGATACCCTGCCGGTGTTATCTCACAGGGGAATACCAGGACGGGTTCCCTAAGCAAGCGCTTAGAAACCGGCGGTGATTTGCGCTATATAAATTCATGTACATTTACATTCACTGGGGCCGTAGGGGCACCCTTTTCACTAGGACATTCGGAGTTCACTATGAACGTACATAACATACGCACACAAGAGAGATATCTGTACTAAAGCACACCAGAACACATAATAAAAACTGCTCACTTGTAGGTGAACACTTTGCCTATTGCAATTTACCCATAGTTTTCAAACTCTGCACAATAAGCGCTACAGCCGCCGGCTAACGCCCTTCAAAGCACATTTACACTTGTCAAAATGGTCTACGGTTGCTCGCCTGATGAGTAGCCCCGAACACCTGGGCATTTCTGGAAAATTAAACAGATTTGTGTGTGACTATGCAGTACGTCTTGCGTAAATGCGAGTCCTATTTCAAGTTTTCTGGTATTCAGTTGTTTAGGTCGAACCTAGCGGCAGCGCGCATGCACTGCTGGGTCTGTGAACCTTCTGTAGTAGAGTATGGGAGCAAAGCCGCGCCCACTCTCCGCCCATATTTGTCATTGGCTTGTGTCATTGTCTTTCGTAAATGCTGCCTTCGGAATTGTTAATAGTCTTGTTAGTCCCTCCTTAGTACAGCCTCCCATGGCTACTGACCCTTTTACTTCAGTTGTTACACAGGACCTGTTATTTAGTCTGTAAGCACTATTTACTTTATGGAGTTTCTCTTACTGCAGGCCGGACATGCACTGCTTCAGCTGAAACCACTTGTGTTTTTTTAAGTAGCACAGCCGCCCTCATAACACGGGCGCCCGCTTTCAATAACTTTAACCTTGCATTATCTAGTGTCTGTTTCAACCCAAATGGGTTTAGAAATGATTAGCGAAGTAATTCATGTGAATTCCAGGTATCACATAATCGTGTGCTAAGCTAATTGGCTGAAGCTGACAAAACAGCCTATCTGTGTTACATGTCATCTGCATTAAAGCCACTTGCCCGGTTGTTTTCAAAACCCTGTTTTATTAACAACAACTCCAAAAATACCACCAATACCAATACCACCACCACAACTACCACCACCATCGATACCACAACCACCAAATACCACCACCACTAATACCACCACCAATGCCACCACCAATACCACCACCATTACCACCACCATCAATACCACCACCAGTACCATCACCAATACCACCACCAACAATACAACCACCACCAATAGCAATATTACCACCACCACCAATACCACCACTGCCAATACCCCCACCACCAATACCACCACCACCACCATCAATATCACCACCACCAATATTACTACCACCACCACCAATACCACCACCACCAATACTACCAATACCACCACCAATACCACCACCACCACCAATATCACCAATAACACCACCACCAAAACCACCACCACCCAATACTAGTACCACCACCACCAATACCAATACCACCACCAATACCACTAATGCCACCACCACTAATGCCACCACCACCAAAAACCAATATCACCACCACCACCAATACCACCACCAATACCACCACCATCAATACAACCAATACCACCACCACCAATATCACTAATACCACCACCACCAATACCACCACAACCAGTACCACTACCATCACCACCAATACCACAAATACCAATACTGCCACCTATACCACCAAAACCAATCCCACCAATCCCACCACCACCAATACCACCACCTTAGTGCCTCGTACTCACTAGTAATAGCAGGGGCACTGTACGAGGCCGGAGGTACAAATAAGACCATCCCTCCCTCCATGCCTGCCATAAAACACAGCCCTCCCCGCACCAGGAAGTGAAGCCAGGGCCCTACTACAGCTGGAGTGTTTTTTATTAGGCCAAAGATAGCAATGACATTATGCGATGCCACACTGCACTCTCAAATCACGGAGAGGGCAGGAAATAGCCCCCTTCTGCTCTTCCTCCTGAGCTGCAACAGTGTCATCACAAAGTGAAAGGTGTTGGAGTGCTTTGTTAGTGTTTTTGCTCATATAATATGTAACTCTCAATTCACACTTTGTGTCTGTGTAATTTACAGCACTTACATATCTTCTTCACTGCACTATTTATCACTACTTTGAAGACGTCGCAGGCCGGTCTCATCCCCTGATATTTACAATCTAACAAGTGGTTGAGAAGGACCTCTATTGCAATGAAATAGGACTCGCATTTGCGAGAGTTTAAGCTATTAGTATTGTAAATGACAATGGGCCAGATGTAGGTAAGTAACATTTACCGAATCTTAATTACCGAAAATTACCGAATTTTACCGATTCGGTAATTAAGATTCGGTAAATGTGAGGGGTTGGTATGTAGGGAATCCAGATGTTCCCTTTTACCGAATCGGTAAAATTCGGTATTTACCGATTCGGTAAATACCGAATCGGTAAAGCCTATTGATTCCTATGGGCTTCAAAGCCCATAGGAATCAATAGGCTTTACCGATTCGGTATTTACCGAATCGGTAAATACCGAATTTCACAAGGGTGCAGGGGGTGTCACTTTGACACCCCCTGGCACCCCCTAAACAGGCGTGGGTGCCATGTGGCAGGCATACCTGCCCTAAGGGCAGGTCTGCCTGTCACATGGCATAGGTGTGCATGCACACATGTGCATGCACACCGGAATCGGTATTTTACCATGGATTTGTTTTCCATGGTAAAATACCGATTCTGTAAGCCATGTGCAGGAGGTACATTGCCTACCTACATTGCATTTTCGGTAATTTTACCGAATCGGTAAATATTACCGAATCGGTAATTATTTTACCGATTCGGTACATATTACCGAATCGGTAAATTTACCGATTCGGTAATGATACCGATTCGGTAAAATTACCGAAAATGTGCCCCTACATCTCAATAGCCCTTTACCGATCGGAAACGGCCGAAAATCGGTATTTTCGGCCGATTCCGATCGGTAAAGGGCTACCTACATCTGGCCCAATGCCTTTTATTTATGTTTTAAAACCCAAAACATAAATAAAAGGCATTGTCATTTACAATGCCAATAGCTCAAACTCACATGAATGTGAGACCTATTGCATTGCAAATGCTTGTTTTCTATACCAATCTCATATTTTGGGTGATGGTTATGAAATACAAACAAGTTTACAGAGCAGGGGCATTAAACACGGTGCCCACTCAGCAAAATGTCAGTGCCTTCAGTCGATCACTACTATGATTCCACTTAAAGCGCCAAGATCCCAGCCAGGCTGGTAGGCAGTGGTGTACCTTAGACAGTGAGATTGGGGGTGGGGGGTGGGGGTGTATCTCAACGTTCCCAACTAAAGTAGTGGGCTGCATGGTGGAACAGTGAGATGACCAACATTCAGGATGGATGATTTCCATGAGGAACAGGGTCAGTACTGATTTACTTTAGATGGGCCTCTGTCTAGAGTGGCACAGTGGGCAAGAAGTGAAGGGTTGGTATGATACCTAAAGTAAATGCCACTTGCTCGACCCTTTGCAAGTATTCATCTCATCTTTGTTTGGGTGTTTGAAGGCCCGTAGTATGCCTAGAAACCAGTGACTTACCGAGCTTCTCAAGCCTATTACTCCCAATTTTTGTGAATATCAAAATGTAGTACCTTTGCACTCATTAATTGAGAATCTCTATTTCTGCAGATTTACTATTTTTTTGGTAAACCAGCCAGTATACGGGGCTTAATTCACAAAGGTAACTTTCACTTTTGAGTAATTTACACTTTTCAGTCAGTTTTCTACTTTTTAGCTGTTCACGAAATCAGAGTGTAAATGTATTCCAAAAGAGTAACTTACATGTCTTCACTAAATGGAACATCCTGGGTGCTATTTATAAACTCCATTTTGTAGTACTTTTTGTGTACTACAATAGTACTACAAACATAATACAAAATGCTATTCACAAACTGTAATTCTAAAGTACTACTGCAAAAAAGTAGTACTTTAGAAGTGCAATTTGTCAGTATCATTTTGTAGTGTGTTTGTACTGTTATTGTAGCACCATAAAATATACTGCAAAATGCAGTTTGTGAATAGCCCCCAGGCCCTTCATGTAAGCCCTAAACATCGCCTAGATTCTTATTGCAGATAGAGTAACATTATAGAATGTTAAATCAATTATGAGAGGTGCTTGTACAGCGCCGATCCTGAACTCAAGTATTAAACAATGCTCTCATATCTGATCGTAAATTAAAAGGAGGCTCTGAAATAAAATGTTTGTCTAGGATCACACAATTCTGACAAGCAGGAAAGAAGATCTTGATTCCAGCTTATCTGGTTTCACAATTCGAAACTCAGCCATCAGATAATATTTCAGTTTTTCTCTCCTGTTTTACCGCAAAGGTCACTGTTTTGTCTTTTATTCTTGACAGGACGAAAAACTGTCACAGACACAGCAGACCAAACGCAGGGCCCCCTGACCCAACTACCAGGCCAAGAATGCATGTATTTGGTGGGGGTCACACCTCAAACACCCCCAAAGGTACATACCTGGTGGTAGGGATCTTTAACCATGGCAAGCGGTCTTCTGACACATTCACTCATGGATTTTGGTGCATTCCAAGTTTACCATGAGTGATAGATCTGGGACTGCGTCAAAATGCTACACCTTCCCATGGGAGGTATAACAAGGAGAAATATATTTTATGTATGTGCTGAAAGAGGAAAAAGCCTCAAAGATTTGATTTTGTGCAGGTTGTTGTAACTTTGAGCACAAAAACACAGGCACCCTTGCATCATGGTGCAAGGGTGCTTGAGTTGGCCCTAAGCTGCCAAAAGTGCTTCAGTGTCAGTAGAGAGCAGGAATTCGCCATATCAGCATATCTTTATAGATATGATGCATTTCTGACCTTTCCTTTTCATGCTGTGCAGTGCATTAAGGAGTGTCTTTGCACTGTGTTGTGTGGCGTTTAGATAAATCTGGCTCCTAGTCTATATGGCAACATCTTCTCCTCTGTCAATTCTGGTGGCCATAGTACTACTCCTTCCATCATTCCTTAAAGACTACAGCCCAGATTTACTAAGCCTTTGCGTTGTCCTTGTGTTGCTCAAGGTGACGCATGGACAGTGCAAAGGCTTCAGTAACATTTAGAAAACCACACATCGAGGAGAATTCTACTTCCTTGCGCGGCTTTACAAAGAAAGGTAACTCAATGCAGCTTCTTGCACTACGTTACATTACATTTGGGACTGGTAGGTGTTACTTGAATGGAACATGGGCATTCCCATGCATGCACCCATGGATTTGATGGAATTCCACCTTTATCAAGGTTTGTAAAACTGAGATTGCATCAAATCGGTATGTCACCCAGATGATGGCATATCAAGGTGAAAAAAAAAATGTCTTCCTTATTATTTTAACTTTCTATGCATTATGTATTCTACAACACAAAGAACGAAGAAACAGCCTCTTTGGATTGTTTTTGTGCAGGAAGGGTTTCCTTCTTGCACAAAAACCATTCTGCCCGTAATGCAGACACTCTTGCACTATTTTGTAAGTGTGCCTGCGTTTGCACTTGGTAGGTAGCACACATTGCACTAGCACAAGGAGAGAGTACAAATGCTCGATTTCTGTTTTTTTTCCTTTCAACGCAACACGCTGCAGCAAGTTCCCTTGCTGTGCTGCATCGCATGAAATAATAGTAAAGATTTCCTTGCCAGGCACATCAATGGCGACTTAAATATTAGTGCTTGACTCTGTGTTCTATGTGATCTTTTGCATTTCCTGCATCCATCATTAATATTTTACTCTTGGCACGGTAACGTGGCATGAAACTTAATTTCCAAATTTCATATTATGTAAATTGTGCATAGTACGTGCCATTTTGCAACGGGTGACATTTTATGAGGTTGCTGCCTGTGAATGACAGATTTGAATAGAAAATGTTACGTTGTGATACATTTTCAGTTCAAACCCTGCAATACCTCGAGGAACTTTTCTAAGCAAGGTATACCCTTGCCATGAAAAATCACCTGCGATTCCTGGATAGAACTATTTATGCTCTGTGGATCATTCTGTATATTTATCCTGAAACTTCTCTAAAATAAACTGCGGACAGGTCAAGGTAGGAAGTAGCTAAAACACCATTGTTGTCTTTCTGCATTATTGTTGCTGGTATCAAAGGGTTTCACATTTAGAAAGAAGAAATTTCCTGGTAAGATTGTTTTTGTGCAGGGAGGCGTACCTGCCTGCCTCCAGGGGCGGCTCCTCTGCTATGGCGGAGGAGCGCTGCCTCACTGCTTTTGAGCAGTGTAAAGGAAAGGAAATATAAATTGATAATAACTTTGAGGTATTATTGTTTTATGTTTCCTTTGCGGGCGGGTGGGCGGACGGGACTGGTCTGCTCACGGAGCAGGACAGGGGAGGAGTGGTTTGCCCAACCCTAAATGCGCATTGACTGTTTGTTCGGCCCTCTCTGGACGCCCAAACCAGTCATGTACACTTTCCCTGTTCTCTATGCCGGCTGCATTACAGCCTGCGTGGAGAACAAGTCCAGGCCCCCATTCCCTGTTTGAGCATCGAACCAGGATGCTCAAAACTAATCACAGTGCTGCACTGCAGAGTTGTGATTGGTTGGGGGAGCCTGGCTGTTCTTCCTGTCCTATGAAGAGAGCAGGAACAAGGAACAGAGATGCTGGACCTGGCGGCAAGGTAAGTGTAACATTTTTATTTTAATATTTTTAAATTGCGCAACCTTGCTCACTTGTGCCAGCCGTCTCCCCCTACGCCTGCCCACCACCCGTGAGTCATGCCAGCCGCCACTGCCTGCCTCTAGTGCAGGTGTCCTTGCAGCACAGTGCAAGGGTGCTTGTATTGGCGCTGGGCAGCCTCAAGTGAGCCAGGGCAGGTCGAAAGATGAATAGCACCATATCTTAGTAGAGATGGCACAGTTCAGCTTTCTCTTGTTAATGCAATGCAGCACCACAACTTTGCTTGCTGATCTACACTGCGCAAACTTTTGATAATATGCAGCGTAGGCCTATATTTACTAGTTTTTGCATTGTCCTTGCGAGGCACAAGGTGGCAAAGGGCAACACAAAGGTTTATTTGGTATTTACAAAGTGACGCAAGGCTTGATTTGCGTGGCCCTGCATGACTTTGTAAAGATATGTAACGCAACACAGTGGCTTGCGCTGCAATAGGTTAAATTTCATTGTGATAGGTGTTCCATGGGTGGAATAGGGGCTTTCTGTGCATCCACCCATGGATTTCCTGCAATTCCAGATTTACTAAGAGTTTTAAAGCTGGAATTGCGTGAAATCAGCATGCCAACCACAGAGAGTTGTAACGAGTAGAAATATATTTTTTCTCCTTGTTACTTCCTCTATGGATAGTGTTAGGGAAGGAAGGTATCTCTTCCTGCCCCCAAACCATCCTGCCTATAACACAAGCACCCTTACAGCTTAGAGCAAGTGTTTGCTCTAGGCAGCCACAACTGGGCTAGCTCTGGGAGAGGGCTGAAGAGCTCCATATCTTTGAAAATATGGCACTCTGCAGCTCTCTCCCATTTACCCAACGCAGCACAGCAACTTGCCATGCTGCACTGCATTGCATGAATTCTCAGTAAATCTGCCCATAATCCCCATTGTGAATGGGGTTCTGCTACCATCTCAACAGGCCTGCTGTCAGTATCAATGTTACTGTGGTCTCACAGTCCTTTAATTTTAATGCCCTCTCATAATCATAGTTATTCCATCGTAACTTACACTTTACAGACTCACTAACCAAAATCTTTGTTCTTGAAAAGAATTTGATCAGTAGCACTTTGACACACATTGACAGCTAGTTTATTCTGTGCAACGTTATTGGTACCTATCAAATTAGTTTGATTCCAACGTTTTGTTGAATTTTGGTAGCCACTGCAATTGGCAATGCCTTCTCTATGTTACATCTCAATGCAGCAGCCACTGATGAGCCCTTCTTCAGCACCCACAAGACTCTCATGGGTAATGTGGTACATGCCACTAAATTTTGGGGAGGAGATATGGTCTAAGAGCTACAGCCGCGGCCTCGGTGCTAGACTCAACATCATGTGGTTTGCTGAAAAATATGCCAATGTATATGTGATATATACGATCTTGTAGATCATCACCAGACCCCTCACATAATGTACAGTGCTCAGTTTCTTTCCAGCTAGGTTTGTGCTACCTAAATACCAATACATACATGAATATACAGAATTTAGAAACTCATTTATGCCAAGCTAATCTGCTATCACACTTTCTAAAGAGCCTTATTTCTCAAAGTTCTAATGGAATGCATGCTAGGTGACTGCTAACAGTTCACACAACACAATATATACACTGACAGTGAAGAAGACACCACTAAGACAGGCCCTGCCCTTTCTTGTTTGTGAGCATTTGTAGTCTCAAAGCATTTTATCGAACATTAACACATAAGAGATGTTACGATGACACCAACATTGGGTGCACTAGAGTGCCCGCAGCAAAAAGGCTGCACCTCAGTGCAGCTCTGCAGGGTGAGGAGATACAATTGGATAAATATCCTTAGAATCAGCCTGCAACAAATTGTTACTAAGTCACATTGGCAAAGAGATTGGGTACTACACCTGAGACTGCTGCTGAACACCATCACCCAGCACATGGAACTTGTGAGGTGTGCTACTTTCGGGACTGACTGTGAGGGACCGGAGCTGTGCAGCATGGTCGACTGCCTTGCCCTGTGTGAGGAGCGCCAGGAAGCGTTGCATATGCTAACATAGCACTTTGGAGTCAGAGCAGATTGAGAGCCCTGCCAGCCAATGAGAGAAGAGTAACCTTATGCATTGCTGCAGGGTGGCAGATATCATGACCAAGATGGCGGCAGCTTGGTCTTGGACGGCTTACTTGCTAGGTGACTGAGGCGCTGCTGCTGTGATCTCAGAGGAATGCGGGTTGCGCTGTGAGAAATGCATGATCTTGGGTCATACCCAGGAGTTTGCGGGGTTGCCCCTGCCTTCATGCCTGAGAGGGTCTAGGAATGACAAGATATAAGGTAGCTTCTTTGATATGCATGGGGCTATCATAGATTTGGATTAGGTTGAGATCAAGAAGGAAGGGTTTAGGGCTATTAACCACCCCATCATTTACATCATTCCAATGGAGGTTGAAATTTCCCAAGAAGATTTGGGGGCTGTGGAAGTCTACGTTGGCTGAAATAATGTTGATGATCTGTTCTGTAAAGGGAAGGTTGTCACGAGGAGGGTGGTAAAATGTGTGCAGTTTGCGGGAGTGATGTCACTTCAAGGCATAGGTATTCACATGACGGCAGAAGTACCTTCACTGTAAGATTGGAATGATGTAAGCAAGCAATGCCTCTACCTTGCCCTACGGATCTGTCCAAGCTAAAGATATCACAGTTGGGAGGTATTAAGAGGTCCAAGAGGGGGTAGCTGAGTCATTAAGACAGGTTTCCGTCAGCATTAGAAGGTCAAGATCCTGCGCCAGGGTGCGATCTGCAATGTCTGCAGCATGTTTAGCTGCCGATCTACAATTTAGGAGCACGCATTTGAGACTAATGATGGGGTCTGTTGGAGTGGGAAGCGTGGTGGTGACTCACGTGAGGTTGTTCTCATTGAAGGCTCAGGTGATAGCCTAGGGATCAGTGGGGATGGATTAAATTTGTTGCAAGTTTGCTATGGATGGTGGGTGAGCTAGAACAGAAGAATGTAGGAGAGAAAGAATATCTGAAATGGACAGGGGGGCTCTGCATCGGGGGGGGCACAACAGGTCACTAGGGAGTGGAGCGGAGGCCCACCTATGAGTTTTGTGTGAGACATGAGACGGTGACCTCTGTGCGGCAAGGGGGAAGGGGAGCCTAGAACGCCCGCGATCAAGGAGCGAGCGGAGATGGTGATTTTTTGCGGTGGGGCAGGTAGGACTGGGGTTTGCAGTCAAGGCCTCAGTGATATGTAGTAGACTGCGGACCTCTGTCTTAAGTTGTTGTAGGAAGAGTACTATCTTGCTCAGGTGGCCTTCCAGTGAGGTGTGTGGAATGGTTTGGGAGGCACGATCTGGAATGAGTAGGGAATGGGAGGAGCTAGTGAGGTCGGGGGAAGAAAGGGCAGTAGGCACCTAAATGCGCCCCAACGGGAGGGATTCTGGGAAGTGGTGCTGCAAGCTCTGGAGGATGGATTGGATAGGAGAGGAGAGGAATGATGGATAAAGGCCACTGGAGGCTTATGGGAGCCTGGTGGAAGTGTGAATTGGGCTGGAGGAAGGTGACTTGGGGAGAATCGGGTGAATGTTTACGCAATGGGGCTCGGAGGGTTAGGGCTAGCTAACCATAAGTGGGGGGAGCGTGAGGGTTCGGGAGATGACTGTACTAATGCGGGCATTGCGAGGAAGTTGTTATTAGGAGTTAGGGTAGGAAGTGGGGGGGTCCATGGATGCAGGTATGGGATCAGCGGGCGGTGGTGTTGAGGTAGGGGATAGAGTCTACGAGTGCTGGGGGACCCCTGGGGGTCCCGCCCTTGCGCTGTGTGCTGGATTGCCACTACCCACTGTATTTAAGATGGTGGGGAAGAATGTGTCAAATAGCATTAGATAGTGTTCGGAGGCTTGTTTAAGAATGATTAAATTTTTGTAGAGGGAGATGGTGGCTTCAGCTCTGTAATCCGCGGAGGGCGCCACTATGAATCTAAGACCATGTGGCGTTTTCAGGGAAGTGGAGATCTTGAGCAGAGAGTGGATGGCCTTCCGCCACTGAGCATGAGGATTAGTGTAGAAGATGAGGTCCACACTTTTGTGGTAGCACTCTTTCTGGTAGAGAAGTAGGTGTCTGAGATGAGGGTTTCCGGATGTGAATAAGTAGTCTGTGTTTGAAGTTTTTTGCCTCATTTTTAGATAATTTCTGGGGTATCCGATTCGGAAGGTGTTGTGACCAGTCAATTCCAGGTTGAACGAGCAGAGGATTGGCTCCATATTGGCAAACGTTCTCTCCGCGCACAAGTGTGGGTAAGCAGGCAGCTGGGCAGAGTTCGGCCCCCACCATCAGAAGCGTAAGTAACTATATTTAGTGAATACCAATGGGCTATCCCACTTGATTAAAATTTGAATTTCAATAGAAGCCCAGGTTAGATGTGCATGACATCTAACCTGGGCTTCTATTGGAATTCTATAATGCATATTAGCAAGCCCATTATTGCCGTTTTAGTGGCAGTTTCCTGCCGCTAAAACAGTCGATAATTTTAACGAGGTTCTTGCTAATATGTTCCATAGGGACATATTATCAAGAAACGCCATTAAAATTATCGCTGTTTTAGCGGCAGGAAACTGCCGCTAAAACAGCGATAATGGGCTTCATAATATGCCCTTGTGAATTCCCATAGAAGCCCAAGTTCTGGTTTTAACATGGGCTTCTATGGTATTTCTCAACGGCATATTATCAAGCCCATTATCACCACTTTAGCGGTAGTTTCCTGCCGATAAAGCAGCGATAATTATAACGCCCTTCTTGATAATATGCCCCCTATCTTAACTCATTAAACGTATTATCTTTAGTACATCGTCTCATATTGCAAGTATAGTTAGGTGTTATATATTTTTGGGGAATAAATATAATTTTTTTTTATTTGTATTAAAATGAGTTCACATAATTATTCATTGACACCTTCCTAAGTATTTTGACCAGTTGGGGGAGAGAATTGTATAAAAAGGCCTGACTGGAAGTCATATTTCCAAAATTACCTGAATGCCATTGAGCTGGACAGGAAAATGAAACGAGAACAAAAGAAAAGTATATTCCTACATTCCATTGGACCTATGGGGTTAAAGGTATTTGAACAGTTACCAAACACTTTAGGTGTGGGAGACATTAATGTTTTTGATGCAGCTATTGCGGCGTTTTATAAGTATTTTGCATCTAATGTAGTTAAAGGTATTATTAGGTACAATGTTTTAAAAAGGAAACAGAATGTGAATGAGAGTGTGGATGAATACATAGCATCTTTTATGCTAATTTTCATTGGATTCTAAATTTGAGGGACTGTTGGAGCAACTTATTAGGTATCAAAATCCACTGGAGGAAATACGAAGCCTTGGTGCTGTTCCACGCCTGCACCAAGGCGAGTTTGCAAGGCTACGATGTGAGATGAATGTAGAAGGGGCTCTAGTATTTGGGAATACTTATCAACAGAGGCCTGGACAAAAAGGTAAAAAAAATTGTGATTAATCACGCACGTGTAGTTAGACTATTCCCCTTGGGGTAAGGTATGAACCATGAAAATGACCATTGCACCTAGATTCAACTATCTCTTTAGGGGTTTGCTGCTCCTGATTCCCAAAAAATTTCATTTGCTAAAATATAGCCTTCAACATCAACAATATAGTGGGGGCAAGCCAAGGCTTAAATCGGCCAAATTATGGGTGCATTCTACAACTTAGCATATCAGGTGTGACAGTTGGCATGTTTTAACAGCGCCCTGTTGAGAAGCCTCTCTGGACCAATTCAAACCATAGCCTTTTAAAATGGCCTCTCACAACACCCCCAGTCTATACTTCTGCTGAGACTGTATCTACAGAGACGAATAACTGTCATCACAGTCATAGCTCATAGAATGTTGACGTTAAATTCGTCCCTATATAAAAACAAATCTGTAAGTACAATGCAGACAAGAAAACTGGAAGCTCTGTAGTTCACTGGCCAACATGGTCATAGAAGGGCGCGAGGATGTCATTGATCAATGACACCCCCACTCACAGGTATTATATAAGAGAAATAAGACGTGACAGTATCTGAACATTGTAAAGTGAAACAGGTAGGATATTGGTTCGACACAGACACAGACTGGGTACGTCACCAAGAGGTTTTGAGAATCTTCAGTTGCATATTATTTGATAATATGGGGGGCGCTTATCGTCGTATGGACTTCTAGGTTATACTGGCAAAGATCATTTGAACAAAGAATACACTCCTGATGACTGGGCATCTTTATTGCACAATAATTATAGGTTGCTTAGAGAGTCAAAGCTCATATTTCTTTATTTTAAAATAATTAGTGATTGGTATTAGACACCTTATGATCTGATCTGAAAATGCTTTATTCGATTTTAAATATCATATAAAACCATAAAAGCCACAAATATCATGGACAATGCAATTCATTTCATTTCATTTACAAGTTAAAATATATCCAACAGTTTTGTGATGTTTGTGCCTTTAGACACCATATCTGTTACACAGGCCCCCGCGTTTATCCCACGCTAAGAGGTGGAAATGCCCATATAAAACGTGCACCATACTGCTCATTTTATGGGAATGTCCTGGCAATACATAAGTATTAGGCGTCGGTATGGGATAACCTGCCTACCAGAGGGCTTTTCCTGATATAGACATCCGTACTACTGTGTTGGGTTTTACCTTTCTGCCCTGCCTGCCATGGTATATTCTTAGAATGTTCCCTGCGTGGAACACTGTGTTCATTCTCTTCTCAGCAGTTGCTGCCGGGGAGTTGCTGTTGCTGGACCTATAATAAATCCCTTCTACATACCTTCCGTGTGGACACTTCTTCTCTTCAGTGGCGACGATTGTCGAAGGTGCCAGCTTCCAGCCTCCCCAACTCCTTGAGGGATCTACGTGCGAGTCCTGTTTCATGGCGAAAATTCGAGGAAATCCAATTTTCTTCGTGTAAAGTTGAATTCAACTTTGTCTTCCTTCCTGCGACTCCCGACGTTGTCCTGTTGATGCTGATCCTTCATTCCTTCGGATAATTAAGGTACTGTCAAACCTTTTTCCCCTTCGCGATCGAGCTCTGCAGTGCTCTCGCGCCTCTACGTATTGCCTGACCTGCCTGACCAAGCGGAAGTGACATTCAACGTTACGTGTGGCGTCCATTTTATGCCGTATCCTAGCAACCTCACAGCTATTCTGTTTTCCGCTGATGCGCACAGCTCTGCATTGTCGTTTTCAAGCGCTCAGCTGTTTTGTGTAATTTACCGCTGATGCGCACAGCTTGTTTCTAGTTTGCCATCAATGCGCACAGCATAATTCTTTTATGGTGAACTAAAGTCTATTTTTATGCATATACTGATACAACGCATTTTGGCACACTGTTAAAAAAGAAAAAAAAACTTTGGCAATTTTTCAAGTACAAATTATTTTGAACCTACCTTTCATGCATTTATGTTTTGGAGTAACTTTTTCCTTTGGGTGTACTGAGGCAGCAACTCACCCACGCAATGGATCGTATCTTGGCCCCTCCTTCTTTCTTACAAACTGCTGGCACTCCGCCAGTACCTTGGGAACAGTGGAAGGACACGTTTGAAGCGTATTTAGAGGCCATAGAAGGTGATACTTTTACTAGTAAAAAGAAAAAAGCCCTGCTTGTTTACAATCTCGGCAATGAAGGAAGGGACATTCTAAAGACTTTGACATTGGAAGTGGTGAACACTTCTGTGAGTGGCGATAATGGCGATGCTCTTCTTATTGATGATTATGCTTCTTTAATCAAAACCCTTGATAAAAGATTCTCTCCGAAAAGGAACGTTGTGCTGGAACGCCATAAGTTTTTACAACGCGCTCAATCACCCGGTGAATCTATTGACGATTTTGTGGCTGCACTTCGCATTTTAGCCATCAACTGTAACTATAGAGAATTTAGGGATGAGATCATACGTGATCAACTTATTGAAAGAACTTCCAATAAGAAAATTCAAGAAAAGCTACTAGCTTCAGGTGATCCCGACTTGGAGACCGCTCTCACTCTTGCTAAAAGTATTGAGCATTCCCAATTTTGTGTAAGAGAAATGAGTCTTTCTTCATCATCCTCACCATCCACGTCTTCAATAGAAGTAAAACTTTTAAATTCCAAACCTGTACCTAAGCCCAAAGCTAGTGCTTTGCCAAATGTCATTCGTCCTGCTCCGACCAATGTTTCTTTGCAAAACAAGTCTACACAAAATGATTTGTTATGTTTTCGATGTGGTAGCAGATCTCATTTAGGTGCTGCCAAGTTTTGTTTTGCCCTCAATCAAACCTGCTACAAATGTGGAAACAAAGGTCATTATTCACGCATGTGCAAAGCTGTGGCCACTAACAAAGCCAATCGCTCTGTAAAAAACATTTCTGGGGAGTCTGATGAAGAAAGTTACGAACTATTAATGCTGTCTTCTGCTTCACAAGAGGCCGGAGTAGTTGAACTGTCTGCTTTGTCTGGGCTTCGGAAGAGTAAGTCTCCTTCGTGTCTTATAACTGTGAATGGTGTCATCTGCAAGTTTCTTGCAGATTCTGGTTCTCCTTTCACCCTGTTGAATTTTACTGATTTTAGCAAACTATCTGGCTTATCAATAGAACCTTCTTGTATAAAATGTTTTGCTTATAACAGCAAAAGAGTTGAAGTTTTGGGAAAGTGTTCTGCCAAACTTGAATTTCACTCCAATCACACTACTGGTGTAGTATTCATAGTCAAGGAAGGCACCAACCTTTTGGGGTGGGATGAACAGGTTGACTTGAACATAGTTCTGGATCCTAACCATCCTGATATGGTGATATCTCGAAAAGAACTATGTGAGTTTTATGCCTCAACTTCTACACCTATTAAAGCGATTACTGTGTCTCTAGTGAATAACTCCAAGTGGGCACTTATGTTTCCAGAGGTATTCAGTGGGAAGCTGGGGAAACTCAAGGGTTTTCAGCATCGTATAATTTTAAAGAAGAGTGCCGTGCCTGTAGCGCATAAAGTGCGTAAAGTGCCTTTAAGCTTGCGGGAAGAGTTGAAAAAGGAATTGGAGCGGCTGTGTGTTGCTGGTGTGATCGAGCCAATTGAGGGTTCCGAATGGCTCGCCCCCATAGTTTTGGCCAGGAAATCCGACAAATGTTTGAGGATGTGTGTCGACCTACGCGATCTCAATGGCAACATTTGGATCGACCGCCAGCCTCTACCCAACATAAATGAGATGTTAGCGACCCTCGAGGGTGCCAAATTTTTCACATCCCTCGACATTTCATCCGCTTATCACCAGATTGAATTGTGTCCCAATTCTAGACATCTTACCTCATTTGTAACCCCAGAGGGAGCTTATCGCTACATCCGCATGCCTTTTGGGTTGGCTTCGGCTTCAGCCGTTTTTCAGAGACTAATGAACAATTTATTCGAAGACATTCCTGGGGTTGTGTTTTTCCAGGTTGATATATTGGTCCATGGCAAGTCTGAACTTGAACATGACGAGCGTGTTAAACTTGTTCTGAGCATCCTTAATTCGAGTGGTCTAACTTTGAGGGAAGATAAATGCAAATTCCTTCAAGATGGTGTAGACTACCTTGGTCACCACATTTCTCAGAATGGGGTTGAACCAAAGGTAAAAATAATTGATGCTATCCAAAATGCTCCTGTTCCCGAGAACAAGGATCAATTACGCTCGTACCTTGGTCTGGTGGAGTATTACTCCAAATTTGTCAAAAACTTTTCTTCAAAAACTGCTGCCATGCGTAATCTCTTGAAAAAGAATGCTAAGTTTTGTTTGGGATGATGCTTGTAACCTGAATTTTAATGATATCAAGCGAGAGATTATTGGTGCCCGTCCTTTGAAATGTTTAACATCAATGACTTATGTATCCTTTCCACTGATGCCAGCAATGTGGGTTTGGGGGCTGTTCTTATGCAGAAGAGGAGCGATGGTCGTGAAGAAACCATTGCTTTTGCCTCCAGGACTCTGAGGGGTGCCGAGGGAACGTATTCGACCATCTAAAAAGAGGCTTTGGCAATGTGGTGGGGTGTTATGCATTTCAAAAATTTTCTTTGGGGGAACAGATTCAACTTAAGGACTGATCACAAGCCCCTGGTCGATTTGTTCACAACTAAAGGGGGTGGAAGGGCAACTCCACGAATTTCTAAGTGGCAGTTCAGGTTGCAGGAATTTCAGTATCAGCTCGAGTATGTGGCTGGGGCAAAGAATTTGATTGCGGATTGCTTATCCAGGCTACCCCTTTCTGATTGTGACGACTGTTTTGCATATGACGATTTGGAGGTAGTTTGTGCGATTGGTTCTTTGAGTGACTCAGTTGGTTGTGCTTTTTCTGAGTGTGAGTGGTTGGAGGGCATTGCTTCTGATGGTGATCTGCAAGTCGTTATTGACCTTCTCTCCAAATCTTGGCCGTGCGAAAAGAACTGTCCTTCTGAAATTGTTCCTTACTTAAGAGTTAGAGATGAACTATCTCTTGTGGATGGCATTTTGAGAAGAGGTGGTTTGCTTGTAGTTCCTTTTTCTATCCGAGGTAAGATTCTTCGTCTCGCTCATGAAAGCCATCCCGGCATCCGTTCAATGAAGCGTAGAGTGAGACAAGATTTTTGGTGGCCGGGTGTGGACAAGGATGTGGAGCATTTTGTTTGTGAGTGTTGTGAATGTGTTGTGAGCGACAAATCTCAAGTCACGCATCCTCTACCTGTTGAACCTGTCATTGTGAAGAGTTCTCCTTGGTCCAAGCTGGCTTTGGACATTGCTGGTCCCTATGGTCTTGTGGGCTCATCTCCTAAGTTCATTTTGGTGTTGATTGATTACATGACCAAATGGCCTGAGGTTAGGTTTGTTGATTCCGTCAGTTCTTCTGTGGTGATTGCTTTTTTGCGTGATGTCTTTTCCAGGGAAGGTTTTCCCGAGGAGATTGTTTCTGACAATGGCACGCAATTGGTATCTGCTGAGATGTCAACTTTCTTCAAGGAGGCTGGCATCAGGCATATTTGCACCTCCCTCTATCATCCCCGCAGCAACGGCTTAGTTGAGCGTTTTAACCGGGTGGTCAAGGAGCATCTTCAACTGGCCTTAGTGAACGGTTTGCACTGGCGTCAGGTTGTTGGGGACATGTTATGGGCTGTGAGGACCACTCCGCATGTGTCTACTGGCGTTGCCCCTTTTACCTTGCTACGCGGTAGGGTTGCTGGAACTAAGTTGAACAAAGAGTGGATGGCTAGGAAAGCTGTCGATGCTGGTTGTTTAGCTAGTGTTGCTGATGTCAGGGCTACTGTCCAGGAAAAGTATGGTACGCGATCTGGTGTCTTGTCTTCCCAGGTGAAGGTTGGTGACTGGGTAAGAGTAAAGAGGCCTGGTTTTATTCGCAAGGGTGAGTCGCGTTTTTCTTCTCCCAAAAGAGTGTCTGTGGTGAAGGATTATGTGATAGTGTTGGAGGATGGAAGGATTTGGAACAAGTCTTTTGTGTCAGTTGTGCCTGATTCCATGGTTGAACGTGTCCGTAAGCGTTTGGGTGATGGTGCTTTCCCCGTTTCCCCCAGGGTGGGTGGTGTTGTTAGTTCACCCATTTCTCCTCCTGGTTCACCCATTCCTACCCCTGTTCCCGGGAGGGCAACTTCCTCCAGGGTCAGGTCTGTCCCGGTGAAGTTCCAAGATTATATGTTGGGTTGACTCTGATCTTGATCTGTCTTCTCCTCGTTTTCTCCTTGGTCTGTTCCTCTTCTCATTTTCTTCTGTTCCTCTTCTTATTTTCTTCTGTTGAACGTGCTTTCTTCATTCCTTTCTGTTCTTTTGGGGTTTATTTTGTTTTTGTCTTCTTTTCTTTTCTTC
This sequence comes from Lissotriton vulgaris, assembly GCF_964263255.1. Lineage (NCBI taxonomy): Eukaryota > Metazoa > Chordata > Amphibia > Caudata > Salamandridae > Lissotriton > Lissotriton vulgaris. The sequence goes on from NC_141689.1 coordinate 403,655,878, forward strand.
TTTCCTTTTCTTGTGAAGAAAGGGAGGTGTGTTGGGTTTTACCTTTCTGCCCTGCCTGCCATGGTATATTCTTAGAATGTTCCCTGCGTGGAACACTGTGTTCATTCTCTTCTCGGCAGTTGCTGCCGGGGAGTTGCTGTTGCTGGACCTATAATAAATCCCTTCTACATACCTTCCGTGTGGACCCTTCTTCTCTTCATACTGGCTTTGCTCCAGCATACATTGCACATCCCAGACACACATGCAGAGATGGTCGGCTGCACCTCTGCCTGCTGCAAAACTGAATACTTCTGCACTGGAGTAAAGATGCTGCACTGACATGTGAGGGATGGCTGGCTGAACCAAATCTGATAGTACACTGTTAAAATGTCACCTACAAACCTAACAATAGACTGGACATCTTTGAATCGATTTCTGGACTTTGTAAAACACAATAAGGATCATGGTGATATGCCAGCGCGTAGGATGAGGCGGATAGCCGCAAGTTGGTCAATATCGTTTTCAGAGTGACTGACATTACTGTCACCCGGGACGATGACAGACTCTCCCAATAGGGGACATGCAGGCAGTCAAGTGAGGGGATTAAATATTATTTCTCTATTGGATCCCCATGAATGGTCCCCTCCATGAAGGTATGTATATACCACGGCATTGCTGAAGACCTTTTCATTGATTCTTTTGGTGATCGACTGGTTCCTGCTATCATCCTCACTCCTTACACATAACAGCTGGAAATTTGTTGTGCTGTGCGCTTTACAAATTCAAGGTTATTATTATTATTATCTGTTTCTGAATTAAGAATTCTGCAAACTGAAATATAGCGAACTATTATCAAACACCACCTGCAAAGTATCAGTATGTCATACGGATTGAGCAATACCATGGGTTAGTTATACACTAAATAAAAGAATGATGTAGAAAAAATCTGAAACTCTTTGCACAATAATAACGTGGGTACAATCCTTGGTAGTGTCAATTCCAGACAATATTGTTTTTATTTGTACTGGCTATGTGATACTGATTAATAGCTATGGAGGCAGATAACTTCACCCATTTTTCTTTTTATTAATGTTATACAGTTAGAACAAGCTTGAACCAGTTAATGATTTTTCCTCATGTAAACAGATACTGGACAAAGATTCTCAACACAGGGAATGCGGTCACTTTGTAAGTTTTAGAGGTCTCTAGCCAATGTGGATGTTTCTATTTTTAGCTTCCAACAAGTTGTTTAGACTTTTTTCTCATTAGAGAAGTATACCCAGTGGCCGGATGTCGACAGTCACATAACCCCTTCTGTGCCCCTTGTTACTTTAATTGTTTGCGGTTTTATTTTCATAAGAGGAAGTCAACTCAGATGCCTTACTCAGCTTTTTAATTCCACTAGATTTGTCAATAAATCTTTTTAGAACACGAATAATCGATTTCATCAGCTATATTTTTTTGTACACAATTACGGTTTAAACGTGTTTCTAAAACAAGGGGGCACGTTATCAAGGGGGTTTATCTCCGCTTTTTTGGCTTTAAAAGCCAAGAAAGCGGAGATAAAATGATCTCCCTATTACCTAGCTGTTGCTAACACCAGTTAGAGACAGCTAGTAGGAGATAGCGACCATCTTGGGCCCCGCTTTGCATGTCAGTGATATTTATCTCTAATGACATGCAAAGTGGGCGTGCCAAGATGTTAGCGACTGGAAACAGTCGCTAACATCGCTATCTCCTATTACCAACTTTTGGAGATATTCGCGCTAAGCGCGATTATCTCCAAAAGCTAACACCTGCCCCTGAGCAGTTCTTAGCCATGTTATCCAATGGTAGGTGGATAACATGGCTAGGAACATTAGCTTGGTAATGCATGAATATCGCTGACATTTCAGCGATATTCATGCATTTCGGGCGATTTTTATCGCTTAGGAGATAAACCTTGATAATAGCAAGGTTCCTAAGCGATAAAAATCGCTGCAGCTCGGCGATAAAAATATTGCCGCTAAGCCAACATAGCGATAATTATCGCTAGTTGTTGGTAATATGCCCCAAGGTACCGTAGAGTTAAACGTTCGTTTTGATAACTTTTTCATAGGAAACACTGTTGGAAATTAGCTCACTAATCAAGGAGAGGGGGTCGAAACCCTCAAGTAGCAACGACAGGCTTAACTTAGAGGCAATTTGTTAAGTATGGATGCAGCACTTCAAACAGTAATAAAGTGAAAACACAACACAAGTTAGAAAATAAAAGTAAAATGTAATAAATCATTTAAGAACAACACCAGAAAAATGCAATCAGTAGAGCCAGAGATATTTTAAACACTTAAGTGAAAATAGGGTCTAGAACCACAAAGCAGCAACTGTGATGATATGGTTCCACCGGACTGGGACAAAGTTACAAGATCAGGCTGACCACAATGAAGCATTGGCCGGGTAGCGGGACCAAGTTAGGGCTGCTGAACAAAGTACCTTAAATCCTGGTTGCAGAGCATTGCGAGATCCTTCGTTGAGGATGAGTGACACAGCTGCAGTTCTAAGGAGCTATGGGGCTGTGATGTGGAGTCGTGTGTCATCATTGAAGATGCCATTCATGACGGACTTGCAATGCAAAGTTCTGCGTCGAAGATGTGTTACGCAGCTGTATTCTGTAGAAGCTGCGGGGCTGAGATGTGAAGTACTGAGTCATCTTCAAGGATGATATCGATGAGGGGTTTGTGATGTGAAGGACTGCACAGATGATGCGTCGCGTAGTAGTGGTTCTAAGGAGACTGTGGACTGAAGTCCTGCATCAATGATGTGCTAAGTTGCATGGATTCCGAAGCAGAGCAGTGAGGAGTTGCATTGTGCTGCATCCACTCTGTCCAGGGGACCACAGCAGGGCTGGCAGAGCACCTTCAGGACCCGTTCCAAAGGCCCAGGACTGGGTTGGCACCACTTGGGGAGTAGGCCTCACAGCAGACAGAGTCCAGGTGGTGGCTCAAGGTGGTTGGAGCTTTTTCTGTCTCTGACTCTCTGATCAGGGGGCAAGTCAACTAGTTAGTCAAGTACTTTTCACTCAGGCAGCCGGGCAGCAGAGTAGCAGCCCTTCTTGCAGAGCAGCACAGCGGTCCAGAGGTTTATTGAAGGGTCCACTGTATACATCTGGTGTGCACTCTGAAGTTCAGAGGTTTCCACCCGCAGAGGTGTTGTGAATTTTCTGCCCCCCTGACTTGGTCCCTGCTTGTCTGGGGTTAGTAAAGACAAGTGACAATCCATTTGTGGTTGTGCTGGGCAGAGTCTTTGTGAGGTGCAAGTGTGTTAGGCGACAGCTCCTCTCCCTCGTCAAGTCAGAGATGACCAATCCTGCCAACACTCATTCCCCTTTGTCTAACTGTCTGGGAGCAATACACATAGACTAACTGTCAGCTACAAATAGCCATGTGACATGCTGCAGCCATCAAATAGTTAGGACAAGAAAATGCCAACTTTATAAAAGTGGCATTTTCAGAATTGTGATTCAAAATTCAACTTTACCACTAAAAAAAGTTTAAAATTACAATTCTTCAGACATCAAACTTGATATTCCCATTTGCTCCCAACTGAAAATTATCACTTATTATATGTAATAAGTTGTCCTATGGGAGAGGCAGGCCTTGCAGTAGTGAAGAATGAAATTAAGGGTTTTTCACTTCTAAGAGACCTAAAAGTTAGAAGTACATGTCCAACTTTTAAAATACACTGCACCTTGCCCTCTGGTCTGTTTAGTGCCTACCATAGGGGTGACTTGTATGTAGTAGAAAGGAAGGTTTAGACCTAATCAAATGTTTGTTTTGCAAGGTTGAAATGGCAGTGTACAGTGCACACACAGGCTGCAATGGCAGACCTGGGACATTTAAGGGGCTGCTTAAGTGGGTGGCACAATAAGTGCTGCAGGCCCACAAGTAGCACTTAATGTACAGGACTTAGACATAGAAAGTATCATTTGACTAGGGATTTACAAGTAAAATAAATATGCAAATTAGGTTTATTCTACTATGTTTAGATGAGAGAGCACAAGCACATTAGCACTGATTAGCAGTGGTAAGCTGCGCAGAGTCCTAAGTCCAACATAAAATCTGCAAAAATGGAGGAGTAAGGCTAAGAATCTAGAGGAAGACCACCCATAGGCTTACACTTCTAAAATCATCACCCTTCCCCTGACACTACAATAAAACCACATCATGTAACTGTCAATTACAAACTCATGAAATTAGAATTCTTCAACTATTGATTCAGTGTGCCTGGCAGGAAAATGGAGAAAGCAGAGTGATAAAGAGAAATAAATCATGTAGCTGAACTATTTAAACATAACGCTATCAACATACCCTCCCAGTGGAAAACACTGTGCTACGTTGAAAGTGACATCAATGCAGCTACGATCCAGATATGATTTTGTCTGACTACCGTTGACATCAATCGGAGCCTGTGTTCCAAATGAGAATACAGGCTCCCATTGAGGAAAGGGGTGGCTGGAAAAAACCTTGCACCCTGTGGTGGGCACCCCATGGTGCTTGCCACACTGTGTATGATTTGAAAGAGGAGTCCCTTGTGTACGCCCGATTCAGAGGGCCCCGGGTGAATGGGGGCCTCCTAATCCAGCAGCTGCTTTGTTCCAGAGAAACTGAATCGGAACGGCTGTCCGGATCGGTCATCATGATCGCTCGCTGGGAAACTGAGTCCATAGAGCTGTACGATTTGGCTCCGAAAGACGCGACCTGTCCGAATGCCTTTCTCAACCGATTCAGAAAGTCCTACCAGTTTTCAGGTATCATAATCGGTTGCAGGGAACTGTGTACGATTCCGTTGGAATCAAAAGTTCCGAATCGGATTCGGCAAACCCGAATCCAATTCGGAACCCTTCTAGATGAGATCATAAACGGTCCCTTAGAATAATTATGGGTGTAAAACAACCTTTAGTAGGGCAATATTATGTTAAAGATACTTCTAAAGCGCACATACACCATACGGATTCATGGCGCTGGTGTCCAAGGGACACTACTGCTAAGAGATTAATTCATACGCCTGGTGGAACAGCCAGGTCTTTAGAAGTTTCCTAAATTGAGAATACGATGTCAACGATGTGATATCCAGAGGGAGAGAGTTCCAAAATTAAGGGTCCAAGACAGCAAATCATAGCCCTCCTAGTTTTTTGCATTTAAAAGATGGGATAGCTAGAAAACTAAAATGGGAAGACCTAAGCACCCGAGTAGGGGAGTATTGCTGTACCCAAGAAGATACAAACACCGGGCATTTAGCATGAAGTGATTTAAAGATTTTGCATCCCAGCTTAAATGTGCTGTGTTCAACTACTGGGAGCCAGTGTAGTCTTTTCATCAATGGGGTGGCATGGTGCCATTTAGGCTGGTGGCGGATTAGTCTGGCAGCCTGAATTTGCACCAGTTGTAGTCTTTTTGATTGATATGCTAGTATTGAATACAAAGAGAGCTGAGCTGTTCCTTAAGTGAGAGAAGGCATGTCCGTGTCACTAGTGCCCAAGTGCTGTTGGTCTCAGTGAGTCCTACATTTGGACATCCATTTTGTTGGATGTAATGCCCTCACACACCCTTTCAGGTGTCATGCTTCATCATCTGGGCTGCTCCTCGTTGCCTCAAAGAGGGGCACTTTACTGGAGATCTTCTATCCAACAGTCGTTATGTGAAGTGCGGGTATGGGGCCAATAGAGTGTAGACGTGAGAGTGAATTAACATAAAGCTGGAAGTACCAGTATCAAGTTTTTTCTGGGGGTCTCCTGCTCTAGTTAAAATCAAAGAACTAGCTGGTACTCCATGGAATTCAATGTTTCCTACAAGAGACTAAGCTAGTATGTGCTTGTAATGGTCGACATGTTTCTCGCGTTCATGTTTTGTAACTCGCGATTCTTCAGGAGCTTAGGGAGAAAAGATTATTACTTTTACAAAAAATCTGTCTACACCAAACGAGGATCTACAGAAGTATCCAGTGTAATTGCTAAGATAACACAAAGAAAATAAATGTGCTTCCTGTGTCTATGTACCTGTGTTGTGCTGGATTCACCTATAGAGGAGACATAATGGCATATCACAAATTGTACATAAGTGGGGCAAAACATATTGGTGACTTTGAACATTCTTGGAAATGCGCTAGTCAATTTGTGGTTATACAGTGTGTGACTAGCGTGTGGATAAAAAACCATTAAAACCAATGTGAATATAAAACCTCTGTGGGAAACATGCCCATGTGGGTCAAAGCAGCAGTATAGATGGTGGCTGTATCCTAGGGCTTACCGATTGTGTCTGATTCCCAGGCACCAAGAGTACCCGGCGGTCTCCACAACAAGTTGACACTTCCATAAAGTATGGTTGTATATGAGGGGATAGTGTTAACCATTTGATAATCGCTAAAGTCATGGCATAGTATATCTCCGATCTCAGTTAATCAATTGGATTGTCTAATCGTTGTCATCTCTTCCAAAATATATTGGATTATGAAATTAAAGAAAAGTTATGTGGTGTTTAACACATGTTGCTTACATTAGCTCGTTGTATATGATGTTAAAGTACTGTGTTGTACACTTATAAGCATCATATGGCAGTTATGAACGATTGTCAAAACTGGTTACATGAAGGCAAACATGCTTAGTGTGTAGGCTAAAGTGTAATCAAATTCCAAGTCCCCCCTGGTTAATGCGGTATTATAAAGCAGATCGGGATCGAGTAAAGTGGCCACAGGGATACCAATCTGATCATGTTGTAGCATACGCTGCATCGGATCAGTCCAGAGCTCTTAAATATGGTGGTCTGTAATATGACGAGAGCCCCCATGTTTGTAAACTGACTCCGAGTTATAGCTGTGTTGGATACTGAGGAGCTACATGTCGGGTCCACAAGGAGAGCGGAGTACTCGGAGGCAAAATCTAAAGTTTTGTAAAAGAGGGCTAAGAGCGAACTTGATAAGCCATGCCTTAGCCGTAAAAACTATTAAGGATGTGGCGTATCTCGTGTCACTAACATACGCTGCTTAAAGGTAGCCCCCTCTTTTGGAAAGCGGGAGCGGATGATGACGGCATGTTAACATCAGCCCTTCAGTGAATACACCCCTTTTTCTTTTTTTCTTTTAGATATCTAGAGAAATTCGTAGTTACACTCAGGTGCTCAGAATGGTGTATTACTCGTGCTGCCCCTAGTAAAAGTTAAAGTTAGAGTTTAAAGTTAAAAAGTGAGTAACAAGGTCCCCGTAGCTCCTACTTATGGTCTGTCTGTTGTGTGTCTTTCCTCTAGACCTACCCACGCCGCCGGGTCCGGGAGATACTGACTCACCGGGCGGCCATTGTTTTCAACTATCGGTAGAGTCATGTGACTAGGGGGTGTGGCCTACTCTCAGGTCTGTGGAAAGCAGTGTGAAAGCGGCGGCCATCGCGGAATGCATTCTGCCAGCCACCTCAAGCATGGAACCTATCTCTCATAGGGGGCATCTAAAGTGTAAGTCTGACTTCAATGCGGGTGTGGTTGTATTGTATGTTGTTTAAAGTGAATGGTCGCTCAACTAGGTTAGAAGACGTAAGGTGTTAACCGTAAGGTCTAGAAGGTGCTATATAGCCCCTAGTGCATTGACCTTATATTACATGAATCATTATTGGCGTAGCAGGCTTTCTGTACAAATTGGTCAAGTCATCCCAAAAGTGGTCAGGTAGAAGCGAAAAATCATCATTAAAGCCTGGATAATAAGGAGAATTAGGAGAATCAACCCAATCCCTAAGGGTAACAATAAGGGATAATAATGTTGTATATGCGATCTGTGCCAGGTTACTCCCACGCTAGATGAGGGTGTCTGGGTAGGGGGTATCTGGCTATATCTCACTCCACAGAATCTCTTAGTTCATGCCAGTACTGTCTGAGACTAGATGATGTATCCACCTCTGTTCTTTGCAAAAAAGACTCTGTTTAGATGTTTTTGGGTCTGACTCCAGCACTAACCATCTCCGGAAGTCTGCTGTGTGGTTGCGTTCCAAATAGTGTTTACACATTTTAGTATTAGTCTTCTTACAGCGGAAGTTACTACGGTGTTCTGAAATGCGTATCTTGATGGTGCGTGTAGTCATGCCCACATAGTATAGATCACATGGACGAGTCAATAGATAAATGCAATTTATGCTGTTGCAATTTGTATGCCCCCTCATTTCCCAGGTGAAGGAGTCATTTAGCCTAATGTTTTTTTGTGCTGTAGTAAAGGGACAGGCACTGAACATCCCACAGGGGTAGTGTCCCTTAACTGCGGGTAAATGTCATAAGGTTGTCTGTCTGTTTGGAGTCTGTTTCTTTGTCCTCGTTTGGACCGGGACGTCCTTAATGTTCTTGGAACGTTTGAATGCAAACCGTGGTGGTTCAAACTCAAGAACGCCTGTGTTGAGATTCCCCCAGTGTCTCTTCAGGATCTTCTTGAGGTCATTCGAAGCAGGAGTGAAGGTAGTCACACATGTCATGGGTTCATTGTCAGTGGGGCTCACAATTTTCCATTCGAGGAGGCTTTCCCTGTGGTTGTTACAAGCTTGTTTACTAGCTAGGGCAACTGCCCTGCTTGGGTAGCCTTTGTCTGTAAGATTTCTAGAGAGGATTTGGGATTGTGATTTATAGCTCTCGGTACTGCTGCAATTTCTCCGCACCCTTAAGAATTGCCCAAAGTGCAGGTTGGTTCTCAATGCTTTAGGGTGATGACTGGTGAAGTGCCGATCAGTACTCTTCCTGAACATTGCTGTAGTCAGGTGGTCCGCTTCAATCATGATTGTTAAGTCCAAAAAAGCAATTTGGGAAGTGGATGCCGTGATGGTGAAGTTGAGGTATGGATTCAATGTGTTAATCTAACTGAAAAATTCATTGTATGACTCACTATTGCCAGTCCAGAAGATCAGGATATCGTCAATAAAACGTTTCCATAATCTGATGTTTTTCTGGTACGGGTTGGTGTGATGAAGAATGTGTTTATCTTCGTATTCCGCCATGTAGAGGGAGGCCACAATAGGGGCAAATGTGCTCCCCATAGATGTGCCTTGCGTTTGGTGGTAATATTGGCTCTTGAATTAGAAGTAATTCTCTGTGAGTGCTAGGGTTGCACAGTCCATGAGAAATGCAGGTAGTGTTTGCGACTGCTAGGGGGTGGTGTTGAGTACCTCCTCGATCACCCCTAGTGCGGCCCTCTGAGGGATGTTAGTATAGAGGGCCTCTACATCGAGGGTGATGAGGAAGTCAATCTGTTCGGTATTAGCAAACTCATCCAGCAGACTTAGAAGGCCGTTGTGTCCTGGATGTAAGAGGGGATGTGCTTTACCAGTGGTTGTAAAAAATAATCGCAGAATTTCGATAGTGGTTCCAGCACTGAGTCAATCCCTGACACTATGGGACGGCCTGGCACGGGTGGGATTCCCTTGTGTATTTTAGGGAGCACATAGAAGTATGGCACCCTCAGCTCCTTCTTAACTAGGAAAGATGCCTCCTTTTTGCTCAACCACCCTGACATTCTGCTGACTCCACCAGTCCCGTAATAGTGTTTTTGAGTCGATCGGTGGGGTTAGAGTGGATGGGTGTAAAATAGCGCCCGTCGCCTGTCTAAGGCAGTGTTTCCCAAACTGTTGTCCGCAGACCCCCAGGGGTCTGTGGCACATTCCCAGGGGTTCCCAAGGCAGCAGTTTGAAAAGCCCTGCAAAGTTCCTGGTAAAATTAGCAGTTTGAGAAACAAAAAAAGTGTCATGAAAATGCCAGTGATTAATGTATCTGCTGGAGAGAGTTGAGAGTTCTGTCCAGTGGCAGCTTTGACTTATCTTATGTAGCACAGAGGGTTAATATGCCTACTGCAAAGAACGTGTACCATGCATTTGAAAAAACTGTATTTTATGTGCATAGGTCAGTGGGTTTCTGCTTTTGTCACAGAGATTCTTTTGTTACTGTGCAATTCATAAGGGGCAATCGTAATCTATCACAGTGACCTATAAACTCTCCTCAAAGAGCTGCTTGCAAACTGCATGGTACAAGTTAGTAACTTATGTTTTTCCCCAGGCTATAATTATCCGGATGCTGTTAAAAAGGTTGATTTGGGTGGAAATACATTTTTAATGTTAAAGTAAATGCTAACTTCTGTGTTATGATCTGAATCCTTAGTTTGTGCTTCACCAGACCAAACAATCTTTAAAAATGCCTAGCAGTATGAATGATATGTGAATCCTACACCTTGTAGTCCCCTTTGCCTTATGTAACATTTTCTATACACTGATTTTCACGTATGATTCATTCCACAGAATCTCTTCGTTCAAGCCAGTACTGTCTGAGGCTAGACGATGTATCCACCTCTGTTCTTTGTAAAAAAGACTCTGTTTATGTGTTTTTGGGTCTGACTCCAGCACTAACCATCTCCGGAAGTCTGCTGTGTGGTTGCGTTCCAAATAGTGTTTACACATTTTAGTATTAGTCTTCTTACAGCGGAAGTACTACGGTGTTCTGAAATGCGTATCTTGATGGAGCGTGTAGTCATGCCCACATAGTATATATCACATGGACAGGTCAATAGATAAATGCAATTTATGCTGTTGCAATTTGTACACCCCCTCATTTGCCAGGTGAAGGAGTCATTTAGCCTAATGGTTTTTTGTGCGGTAGTAAAGGGACAGGCACATCTCACAGGGGTAGTTTCCCTTAACTGCGGGTAAATGCCATAAGGTTGTCTGTCTGTTTGGAGTCTGTTTCTTTGGCCTCGTTTGGACCAGGATGTCCTTAATGTTCTTGGAACGTTTGAATGAGAACCGTGGTGGTTCAAACTCAAGAACGCCTGTGTTGAGAATCTCCCGGTGTCTCTTCAGGATCATCTTGAGGTCAAGGGATGTGCCTTGCGTTTGGTGGTAATATTGGCCCTTGAATTCGAAGTAATTCTCTGTGAGTGCTAGAGTTACACAGTTCATGACAAATGCAGGTGGTGTTTGCGACTGCCAGGGGGTGGTGTTGAGTACCTCCTCGATCACCCCTCGTTTGGCCCTCTGAGGGATGTTAGTATAGAGGGCCTCCACATCGAGGGTGATGAGGAAGTCAATCTGTTCGGTGTTAGCAAACTCATCCAGCAGACGTAGAACGTCCGTTGTGTCCTGGATGTAAGAGGGGATGTGCTTTACCAGTGGTTGTAAAAAATAATCGCAGAATTGCGATAGTGGTTCCAGCACTGAGTCAATCCCTAACACTATGGGACGTCCTGGCACGGGTGTGATTCCCTTGTGTATTTTAGGGAGCACATAGAAGTATGGCACCCTCAGCTCCTTCTTAACTAGGAAGATGCCTCCTTTTTGCTCAACCACCCTTGACATTCTGCTGACTCCACCAGTCCCGTAACAGTGTTTTTGATCGGTGGGGTTAGAGTGGATGGGTGTATAATTGCGCCCGTCACCTAACTGTCTAAGGCATTCTTTGTCATATTCTGATGTGTTCATTATGACTGTCACTCACCCTTTGTCCGCTTGTTTGACCGTGATTGTAAGGTCATTCGCCAGGGATTCTAATGACTGCATCTCTTGCCTAGAGAAATTGTTGTAATTTTTCTTTCCTGTTAGGGCTTTGACGTCTTTGAGTACTGCCTGTTCATAGGTAAGTACTTCATTTGGGACCATCCCACTTTGGGGTGTGAATGTAGAGGGATTGTGTAAGCCTGAGTCTTCGATTGGCTCCAAGGTTTTGCCTTCAAAGAATGCTCGGAGCCTGATCTTGCAGAAAAATGTATGTCATTCACAGATCTCTTGAAAATTGTCAATTTTAGGGGTAGGGACAAACCCAAGCCCCTTCAGGAGGAATTCCTCTTCAGTTTTGGTGAGCTGGCGTGTAGATAGGTTCACTTCCAGGCTAATTTCTTGTTTGTTTTGCTCCTGGTGTCCATCTCCTGCGGTGGCGCGTCCTCCCACTGTACTCTCTTGTCTTGTTTGCAGCCTCTTTTTCGCCCGTGCCCTCTGCCCCACCCTCTGCCTAAAAAAGGTTGTTTTGTACCTTGGGGGGTGAATTGTGGCGGGTATTGAGGTCCAAACTGTTGTGGTGCCTACGGGTACATGGGGTACTGCCAAAAAGGGGGACCTTGGTAGTGGGGGTTCGGGTACCTATTGCGTCCTGGTTTGCCCCCTTTTCCCCTTTGTTGATTGGACAACCAATCTTCTCCTCTAGAGTCACTATTACTGTTGGAGCCTCTCCTTGATGACGTAGCGCTTGAGTCTGATAGGTTACCTGTTCCAGTCGGGACATAGTCTGCCTTAAGGTAAGGGTAAACCTTCTCCTTTTCAAAGCGCTTGACATCTTTTTGTAACTTATTGATTTTTTGTTTCATTAAATATTCCTTGTAATCTGCCAGTTCATTATTCAATTCCGAGAGTTTAGCTTTAAAGCTCGGGCTCGAGAGCATACTCTTAAGGGCATTTCCTGCGATTTGAATGCGTACTAGCAGTTCGTCCGCTAGTGTCTTGGCTGTATTGACAAAGAGAATTAGAAGGTCGTGTGTACATTGCCAAGAGATTTGTGACCATTCTATTTTAAACTTTCCATCTTCCCAAAAGATCCTGGGACAATTTCTGACAATAAGTCTGTTAGGTGAGATTTTAGCCTTAAAGTATTCTGCCATGAGTGCCCCATGGAGCGTGATCCTCACCCATTCTCTTTTCATGTGGTAAAGGGTTTGCCAGTCTGCCGAATTGCTGCCTGTAGCACTATCACTTTCCAAGCCAAAGATGGAAGGTGTCCTGGGATTGCTGCTGCGTCAACTTCCCCATAACTCATACCTTGGCCTTCCATTGCTGGTGGCTAGTATACCAATTTAGAGTGAGTTGGCATAGTCAATATGAGACATGACTAAAGCCAATACTACTAAGGTTAGGACTTCAGTAGTAAGGAATCTGCTGATTTTTCTGATCTTTTGAAGCTAAAAGAAACAGGAAGAAATCACTGTCCCAATCTGGTATTTCATAGACAGATCACTGTTAATTGTGATTCCCAGGCTTTTTGTTGAACTGGAGGTGGTGGGGGGGGGGGGGGGAGGGGGGTTCCCAGCAAAGTCAGCCAGAAGTTAGAATTCCAGGGGTTTGAAGGACCACCAATTAGGATGAGTTCTGTTTTGCCTGGGTTTAGTTTCAGGTGGTTGCTGTTCATCCAGCTGCTTATATGTTGCATGGTGAATTTGCTGTCCAGTACAATGAAGAGGCTGTGATTCAAGGTCTTTCTATGTGGGGTGGGTCCAAGTTCTCATGGCCACCAGGAATCATTCCAGAGGGTGGTTTGGCTGCCAAAAATCAGCACCTTGTTCTTATCTGTGTTGAGCGTATGGCAGTTGCCCTTCATCCAGGCTGAGACGTTCTTTATGCAGTTGTGGAAGTTGGATTACATGGTGATGGGGTTGGCTGATAGCGAGAGGATGAACTGGGTGTTGGGAGTGTCGTGGAACCTGATGATGTCCGCTAGAGGCGAAGGGATTGGACCGAAGGACAAACCTTGAGGGACACAGCAGATGGTGCACTTGGGTTGCGAGGTGAAGAGAGGGAGGCAGATTCTCTGGGGGCGCTCTCTGAGGAATGAAGCTTTCCATCTGAGAGCATCCGCTTTGAGAACAATCTGGTTTAGATGTTTGATGAGAGTGTGGTGAAAGACGTGTCGAAGGATGACCAGTTTTCTTTCTTCTAGAAAAGACATATCTCCTTTGGCAGAGTGTTTGGAAGTAAGTGTCCTGAATAACTTTTATAGTATAGCAGGGTTGAAGAAAATGTTCCAACTTCCTCCTTTTTAATGGTAAAATTGCACCTGAAATGAAAGATGTGCATTAGGATAATAACCAGATGTGGCTCTCGCCAGTTCTACTTGGCACTTATGCATAGGAAAGTGTCTTTGAATATATAGAAGATGTCTGATCTGTGAATGTGCTACAATAACTCTATTCCATGTCCTTACTCATCATAGGTGTCTATGATCATCATTGTAAACCAGATCTCAGAATAAATGTACAAACAGCTGAAACATGGAGGGCCCGGGATTAACACATGCCTGGAGCAAGGGCATGAGGTCTGAAACAAACCACATACACTTTTCTGTCTTATCCATAAGTGGACTAAACTTCCTAGACATTGCAACTAAGAATGTATGTGTGCCCCTTCACTGACTGGATTGTAACTTCCCTTTACAGCACTGCACTTTTTCTTACCCTGTAAGAAGTTTGGTTATCCGTCATGGGGTTGATCACGCACATTGATTAATAATCACAATAATTGTCAGGGTGAATCCTCAAAGTCAGGAAATTAGCTTGAGCTCAAACCACCCCCTGGTAGATTTGGCACAGAGCAGGCAGGCAGGTTTAACTTAGGGCAATGTGTCAACAATGTATGCAGTACCAACACTGTAATAAAGTTATAATCCAACACATTAATAATCCCAAACCAAATAGAGCACAATTCAATAAATGAAATGACACCATTACAAGAAAAATACAGTTTTAAATAAAATAGTGCCAGAAAAGCGTTGAGGTCCAACTGTAGGCAACTGGCTGTGGTAGATTGAGGCCTAGGCATGGTTTGATGCTGATCACAAAGGAACGTGGGTCATATACAGGAGCTAGGCTCACCCCAGTTGAACAGTATCAAAACAGTTAGAAAGTCAAAACAAAACACAAATATAATCCTAAACCAAATTAGAAAAATAGAGTAAAATTCAGTAAATAAAATTAAACCAACACAACAAAAATTAATATTTGAATAACAATAGTGCAAAAAAGTGTTAAGTCCCAACCAGATTCAACTGGTCATGGTAGACTGAGACCTAAGCATGATTTGAGGCTGACCGCGATTCAACACAGGTTGGACTCAGAAGCTACATTCATCCGAGTTGGAGGTTAGAGGTTTTACCGTGGGACTTAAGCCCAGATTAACAAAGCTGTCACCCAAAGCAGGGCAGCACCCAAAGTTGGCAGCACCCAATCTTGCTGCACTGTGGTGCGTGACAGGAACAGAGCAGGAAAGTACCATATCCACAAAGATCTGGCACTATCCTGCTCTCTCCCTAGTGCAGATGCACAATTTTACTGCTGAGTGCCGCGCACACATGTTTGCATCATATTACAAGGCTGTGTGCGTGTGTCTTGCCTAGGTGCCATTCCAGTGCAAAACACATGCCCAGACAAATGTTAAAGCTTTTCCTACTTCGGATGTGTACTGTACAGTGCAGCACCCAAGCAAAGTAGGATGAGTTTGAATAAATAGAAGCATTTATTATTTTTAAAGCCTGCTTTTAAGTATCAATATGTTTTTTGGTGCAAAACCCTGTCTACTATTGTTAGTAGAAAGGACTTGGCATCAAAACCATGGGTGGTTTCATGAGAACCCTCATGTACCAGTGCTTAATTTGAGCAGGTGGTTTCTGGTGCTTGGCACCAGCACTTAATTTTCAACGCCAGGACTAATGACAGCCAGTCACATGGTGGCGCTGTTTTTCCAATTTTGTGATAAACACAACAACAATTGTTTAATAAATTTATATATATTATAAAAGAATGAGACCTGCCACCTAAAGCTAAAAAAATAGCTTGGGTGGCAGGTATTTGTCATTTTGAATGTGTGAGAAGTTGGCCTGGCATATTATGTCCACTATTCTAGTGGGCACCTTGCACCAGTCCTAACGACCCATATTGATGGTAGGTTTAAAGTCAACCTTTATAGAAAGCTATCCTAGTGGTAGCTGTGGAGATCAGCCTTCAGGCTAAGACTTAGAGGTGAGTTAAGCTAGTTGTTTTACCAATTCTAATCTCTTGAATGATCAAATGAAAGCACACCACACAAGGTATATATCAAGTATATATGTATTTATTCTAAACACAATCCCTCTGGACACTTTATGAGGTCAGAGGTAAAAGTACAATACAAGGAACTTAATTAGCTTACGATAAGTTGCACAGTATACGTTATGCTCTAGGGGCCTCACAAACCATACACTAAAATAGTGGTATAAGAACCACGTAAGAATTAGAAAGGAGGTCTAGGGCCTGTAGAACCGCTGGGGCTACCAGGAACCACTGGTCTGGGTCACTAGCCAGTGACCAGGATGGCGAGGAGAAGATGGCAGCCGATGTCGTATGTTTTCAGGTGAAAAAGGTGAAGCTTGACTCTTCAGCCACAAGGACCAGGAGGCGGCGACGATGACCAGGAGCTTGATTTGAGCTGTAACACAAAGGATCTAGCTGACTGCTGTGTCGGGATCCAGATTGGACCCAACAAGCATTGGCAACAGCAACCCACACATGATGACAAGAATGGCTTTGGTGCAGACCAGCAAAATCTGAGGGACTCCTCCTTTAGAGAAGAGTGGAAGCACGTCTAGAGCAACCATAAAAGCTCAAGAAACAAAAGATTGGCCTTCATGGGGGCGCACTAGCCAATGGACTAGGAACCGAAAAGGCGCCTCGAGCTGCAGTGAAAAAAGGGGACTCACGGGTCACTCGTGGAGTGCTGGCCTCTGTACTTCTATACAAAAGGAGCTTGGGGCAGGGGCTTCAAATAGCTCAATGCACAACTTCAGGATACCTCAGGAAGTAGGTGCAGTTACAAAAATGCAGGATGTGCAGGAGATCAGATCCAACTTCGCTTGTGTCAGCTACGTGTCTCAGCTTTGCTCGGAACTCGGGTCAGCTTCAGGGATGTCTGGAAGTCCATGTCCTGTGTCGCAGATTCTTCGGGATCCAGCAGGAACCTCGACAATGCAGACCAGAAAGATGCTTTTGTTGCCTGTTTGTACAGGGTGGTCACTCCTTGACCACAAGGGAGATTTCTTCCATCTTCCAGTCAATATGGAATATCAAAGGCCCAAGTTATATGTTGCAGAGTTTCATCCAGGGTAATCTAAAGTCCTAGGAACTGGGGTGCTATACTTATATTATGTTTAGGGTTTAAACTAACTCTAAGGTCCCTCCTATGGGTGTACCTGGGGAGGGGGTGGTTACACCCCTTCCCCTTTGTCCAGTTTCACACCTGTACTAGCGCTGAGTGCCCCGGCAACCGGTTTGAATGGGGAAATACATGGAGCATCTTGTGTGCCCCAGGCAGTGTCCCGAAAGCATTCACTGAATGTAACGCACCCTGCCCCAATACACTAAAGCCCGTCCTGGACAGGAAACCTATTGTCCAGGCCTCCCCTGCCGGAGTTTCGTCCAGCAAGAGTAGGGCAGACTTGCGTCTGTGGCAGCAGCATCCATTTTGTGATGCTGGGGCTCTGTTTAACTTTAACTGGGTTTACTAGTATGTCTTCTCCCTCTAGAAGGGTGAAATGCTACCCCCGCTGCCAGAACTGGCTGGGTGGTAGTATTCCAAAGTGGTTGACACCTTACACAACATGTTTTGATAAAGCCAAACCAAAGTTAGCATTACCCGCGAGGATGCACTTAAGAGTATATGGTATGGCCATATCCACTTCACCTTCAAAAAACCTACCACAAACCACTACACCAAACAGCTGCCTCGCCGCTGCTGGAGCAGAGTCACCGAAGACCAGCTGACCTCTACTCTCGCCCAGAAACCACCCACCGACCCCACTGACACAGATGCTGCAGCCTGAATCTTCAGACAGTTGATTGACAACTGCGCAAACACCCTCGCCCCGATCAAGAAACCCTCCATCAACCACCCCAGCAAAAAAGCTGCCTGGTTCACCGAAGAACACAATACCTCCAAACATACGTGCCGGAAGTTGGAGAAGAAATGGCTCCACGACCGCACACCAGACAGCCACACAGCCCACAAGGGCGCCATCCGCAGACATCACCACCTCATCAGAACAACCAAGAGATCGTCCTTCAAAACCTGACTGGACAACCACGCACACGACAGCAAAGAACTTTTCAACATAGTGAAGGAACTCTCCAACCCCAGCACCAACATTAACAACATCCCGCCCTCGCAAGAACTCTGCGACTCGCTGGCCACCTTCTTCCACCGCAAGATCGCCAACATCCAGGACAGCCTCGACTCCTCATCCCCACTGACCGCAACAGACTCCACCCCGATCTCCACCTGCACCAACCAACTGACCTCCTGGTCCCACGTCAATGACGAAGAGACATGCAAGGTCATGAACTCCATCCACTCAGGATCTCCGTCAGACCCCTGCCCACACCACATTTTCAACAAAGCTGAGGCAGCCATGGCACCCCAACTACGGAAGGTCATTAACATCTCCTTCAGCACAGCGACATTCCCGGAGATCTGGAAGCACGCCGAAATCAACGCCCTCCTCAAGAAATCCAAGGCGGACCCCAAAGACCTCAAGAACTTCCAGCCCATCTCCCTGCTCCCCTTCCCGGGGAAGGTCATCGAGAAAATTGCCAACATGAAGCTGACCCGCTAACTCGAGGACAACAACAACCTAGACCCATTCCAGTCCGGATTTAGTTGCAACCACTGCACCGAGACAGCCCTCATCGCCACCACAGACGACATCAGGCACCAGCTAGACAACGGCAAAACTTCAGCCCGCATCCTCTCGGACCTGTCAGGCACTTTCGACACAGTCTGCCACCGCACACTAAGGACACGCCTTCAAAAAGCCAGAATCCAGAAGAAAGCCCTGGATTGGTCCACGTCCTACCTCTCTGGCAGAACCCAGAGAGTCCGCCTCCCGGCCTTCCGTCATGAAGCCACCTACTTGATCTGCGGCATACCCCAGGGTTTATCCCTCAGCCCGACCATGTTCAACGTCTACATGGCCCCCCTCGCACAAGTGGCCCGCCAGCATGACCTGAACATCATCTCCTATGCCAACGACACCCAGCTCATCCTCTCCCTCACCAAGGACCCACACACCGCCAAAACCAACCTCGATGAGGGAATGAAGGCCGTCGCTGAGTGGATGAGGAGCAGCCACCTGAAACTGAACTCGGTCAAGATGGATGTCCTCATCCTAGGCCCCATCCCCTCTGCATGGGACGACTCCTGGTGGCCCACCACACTGGGAACAGCTCCAACACCCACGGACCACGGACCACGCACGCAAACTAGGATTCATCCTCGACTCCTCCCTCTCCATGTCAAAGCAGGTCAACGCCATCTCCTCCTCCTGCTACAACACCCTCTGCATGCTTCGCAGGATCTACAAGTGGATCCCGACTGAAACAAGAAGAACAGTGACCCAAGCCCTCGTCAGCAGCAGGCTGGACTACGGCAACGCACTCTACGCAGGAATCCCAGCCAAACACCTGCGACGACTACAACGCATCCAAAACGCCTCCACCCAACTGATCCTCAACGTCCCCAGCCGCAGCCACATCACCTCCCACCTAAGAAATCTGCACTGGCTCCCCATCAACAAGAGGATCACCTTCAAGCTCCTCACCCACGCACACAAAGCACTCCACAACACCGGACCAGCCTACCTGAACAACAGACTCAGCTTTCACACCTCGCCCCCCAGCTCCGCTCCACCAGCCTTGCCCTTGCCGCTGTCCCGCGAATCCAACAAACAACCTGGGGCGGCAAATCCTTCTCCTTCCTTGCCACCAAGACCTGAAACACCCTCCCCACCCATCTGCGGCAGGCCCAAGACCTGCTCACCTTCAGAATGCTCCTCAAGACCTGGCAGATCGAGCAGTAGCAGAACCCCCCCCCCCCCCCTCTTAGCGCCTTGACACCCTCACGGGTAAGTAGCGCGCTTTACAAGTTCATTGATTGATTGATTTATTGATTGATTGATAAATCATAGAACAGCTATAAGGAGATGGTTCCGAAAGCTGCAGAGGGGCTCAGCTCATGCTAGGGGACCCTCTCACACAAAACCAAGAACTGTGCCTTCAGGATTGTCAAGGCCTGCCATAAGAGTGACTTATAGGTTACTATGTGTCTATATGTAAAGGTAGATATAGGGATACTATATCTAAGTAAGGGGTGTTTACACCACCTTACCCAGGCTGCAAGTGCAACCTGTGGTGTCAGTTTGGAAGGCTAACCAGGGGTGGCACAATACATGCTTCAGCCCCTGGTAGGCCTCTGGGGTACCTATGCCCTGGGTACCTAAGGTACCATATACAGCGGCTCACAAAGGTGACCCAGTAGGCAATCTGGTATGTACCTAAAGTACATGCAGTCCATGTTATAGAGAAATCAGAGAGATTGGGGCCCTGAATAGCGAAGTTGCATGATGTCCAGGAGTTCCGGTCCCACGTCTCTCGTGTCAGCTATGGGTCTCAGCTTTGCTGGGAGCTCAGGTTAGCTTCAGAGATGTCTGGAAGTCCATGTCCTGTGTCACAGATCCTTCATGATCCGGAGGGAGCCTCGCAAATGCAGACCGGGAAAGATGCTTTTGTTGCCTGTTTGTACAGGGTGGTCACTCCTTGACCACAAGGGAGAGTTCTTCAATCTTTCAGTCAATATGGAATGTCGAAGGTCCAAGATATATGATGCAGAGTTTCATCCAGGGTAATCTAAAGTGCTAGGGACTGGGGTGCAATACTTATAGTAAGTTTAGGGGTTGGACTAACTCTAAAGTCCCTCATATGGGTGGACCTGGGGAGGGGGTGGTTATACCCCTTCCCCTTTGTCCAGTTTCATGCCAGAGCTGTGGCTGAGTGCCTCAGCAATGGGTTTGAACTGGGAAATGCATGGAGCACCTTGTGTGCCCTAGGCAGTGTCTGAAAAGCATTCACTGAATGCAACCACCCTACCTCAATAAACTAAAGCCTGTCTGGGGAGGTGCTGGCACCTCCCTGGACAGGAAACCCATTGTCCAGGCCCCCCCTGCTGGAGTTTCATCCAGCAGCAGGAGGGCAGACTCGTGTCTGTGGCAGCAGCATCCATTTTGTGATGCTGGGGCTCTGTTTAACTTTAACCTGGTTTACCAGTATGTACATGTCTTCTCCCTCTAGATGAATGTAACGCTACTCACGCTGCCAGAACTAGCAGGGGGTAGTATTCCAAAGTGTTTGACACTTTACACGACATGTTTTGGTAAAGCCAAATCAAAGTTAGAATTAACCGCGAGGATTATAATGCACTTAAGAGTATATGTTATGGCTATATCATAGAATGGTTCCGAGAGAAAGCTGCAGAGGGGCTCAGCTCATGCTAGGGCGCCCTCTCACACAAAACCAAGCACTATGCCTTCAGGATTGTCAAGGCCTGCCATAGGAGTGACTTATAGGTTACTATGTGTCTATATGTAAAGGTAGAATAGGTATACTATATCTAAGTAAGGGGTGTTTACACCACCTTACCCAGGCTGCAAGTGCAGACTTGTGGTGTCAGTTTGGCAGGCTAACCAGGGGTGGCACAATGCATGCTTTGGCCCCTGGTAGGCCTCTGGAATACCTATATCCTGGGTACCTAAGGTACCATATACAGGGACTCACAAAGGTGACCCAGTAGACAATCAGGTATGTACCTAAAGTACATGCAGTTCATTTTATAGAGAAATCAGAGATACTTGGGCCCTGAATAGCAAGGTCCCAGTCCAACTAAGTCAAAAACCAGCATATCAACTGGCAAAAAAGTGGGGGTAACCATGCAGTAAGATTCCACCTTCCTACAGAATGTATAACAAATCTGAATTGTCATTAGTAGCTCAATGGGTGATGCAAACTGCGGTGGTCTCCTAAAATGGCTCTGGCAAATATTGTTTTACAAATTAAGTGCTGTAATGTGCCATCAATGGAACTCCCTTTTGATACAGAGTAATACAAATCAACACTTTGTGCTGGTTTGTGTTTCTTTCAGGCAACTTTCAAGCGCAAAACAAGTTTGCTCTGGAAGTAAATATAAAAACATTGTTCAGGTTCACATCACTATTGTGACACAAACCGAGCGCAAAATGTTTGTTAATCGAGGCCTTAGTCTCAAAAATGGAAGACTAAAATGTTCAGGGGTTCAAGGCAACAGACTATAGCCAAAGAGGATTCCACGAGGTCAGGTAGCCATTGGACGCAGTCCAGGTGAAGCCATTGCTTTTTCAGAAGAAAGCTATGATTGGGAAAAATGTGAATTTCAAGCCCAGAGAAGGTCTCTCGTTGGATGAATATTTTTGGCCCCTTGAGTGGGTCAAGATATATGTTTGCAATAAATCAGAGCATGGAATCCTTCAGCTGACCAACGCTACAGACAGTAGCCAAAGAGGGCTCTACAAGGCCAGATACCTTCTCCATGAGGTCCAGCTGAATCGGATTTTCTGCTGCAGGGTAGCTCTGAGAGGTAAGGCCTGTATGTTTAGCTCATCTCCAACGCACCCCACTCAGATTGGCTTAAACAATAAATGTTAAAAAAAAAACAATTAATGGACGGAGTGCTGGGCAAATCACACGCTCACCACCAGTCACAGACCTGGGTTTAATTCATTGGCTCTTTGCTCACAACATCACCCAAGTTTGAACCTAGCCATATTAAAGTCTGCTTCGACCCTGCACCCCAGGGGAACAGTCCAGCCCAAACTGCCAGGCCAGATCCTCCCTGGACCAGAATAAGCATCCTGGGACCAGTTTCTGGGTATCACCCCTCATCAGCCAGATTAGCTTGAATACAGAGGCACAATGAGCACTGGACTCACGTCTGGGCATTCCCTTCCCATTTATGGTGACACAAGCAAAAATAAGAAATGATGGACAGAGTGCTGAACAAATCAAACACTCATCCCCAGTCAGATTGTCTTGGCTGGTTTGTCCCTGTCCTGTGGAAGTCTTCAGCTGACAAAATGTCTAAGTCCCAGGTTTCCAGGGGTGGAAGAAATAATTCACTCAGACACAACCAAGGGTTCCAAGACCTTGGAAACAGCACTTTAGGGCTTGTCCACTCACTCCAACAGAAGCCAACAGGAGAGTTCAAGACAGATCTAGTTGGAACTGGTTAGTGGGGCAGTTGCAGGAAAGGCCACTTGTAGCTTGTATTCCTGTAGCTTGAATAAATCAGCCTTATGACTCTTGGAGTCCGCTTCTTTTTTCTGGGTTTGGGAGGGAGCAGATCTAATCCATCAGGTTCCTCTCAGGTCAAAAACTAAAAGTCTAGTCTTCTGTTCTTCCGCGGTGCAGAAAGTGTTCTGAAGAGGGAGCCAGAGGATGCCACTTTTACGCTTGGTACTGTTCTGAAGTCACAGGAACTGAAAAGACTTCACCGACCTCTGGGTACTGCTTCTGGAACCGTGGCATCAGTTGTCCCAGAGGGTGAAAGCCACCGATTCTGTTACCGAGTCTGTCGCTGGCTCCATGTCCTGAAGGCATTGCAGAGGGCACCTTCTGCATCTCGCAATGCAACCCTGGTCTCACCGACAACGGCGACCGCCACTGCCACCACTGAGCCGCTGCTTGCACCGTGAGCTGTGGGCACCGCACTTCGCACAACCTCGCTTAACTCGCCACCCTGGTCTCACCGATGCCGTCACTGGACGTGACCTCCGAGACCGCATCGCAGCTTGGGGGCACTGCTTGTATGTCTCACAATGCACCGCCCGTCCAACACCGCAGTCCGGACCGACCAATGCCAGCTCCCGCAAACGGTTCTGCTCATGCCTGCAACATGAACTGCCAGCATTGCATCGAGCACTGCCTTCACTCCACACCTCAGACCAGGTCTCACCGATGCCGCTGGATGTCTGTCACCGAGCCCCTGCCTGGGCTGTGACTTGATGGCACCGCTCCACTTCACACCATAACTGCGACGGTTGATACAACTGGTCCGCACCATCGTGTTGACCGCAACACAAAAGGTACTGTTTATGATTCTGCCGACACCCCCGACCAACGCTGTCAGACAGAACTTTTGGATTCTGTGGTTTTCAGTACTGCGGTAGCACCAGAAAGAGCTACCTACTTCAAGGAACCGCCTCTATAAAGTATTCTTTCAAAGAGCATATTTTTAAGTAACTGTATATTCGATTTTTGTTGTTTTGGTCTTGTTTTAACATATATAAAGTATTAGATATTTACTGGTGTGGTGCCCTTTTGTAGTGTTTTCACTGTATTACTGTTGGTTATGTGCAAATGCTTTACACACTACCGCTGTGATAAGCCTGAGCTACATAGGAGGTGAGCAGGGGTTATTTTAGGATTGTAACTACCTTACCCAAACTAGGAAGAAGGGTCTCTACCAAAGGTACCTGCTTCTGCCAACTAGAGACCCCCATTTTTTTTTTAATAAGTTGTATACAATCACAATTACTGCTGCAGTGTTAACCACAGCTGGCATAGATCATTAGTGCAGTGCTGTTCATGTGGTAACCCCCTTGCTGGCTGGATTTTTGATAGAGAGATAGGTGTAAGGAGGAAAGGACAGAAAAGTTAGAAATGAGAGAGAGAAACCATTTCTAACACTGCTTATTAAATGAGTATTTTTGTTTCAGTGTCCTGATTATTTATTTATTGTTGAATGTTTTTCTTTTTTAACAAGAGAGAACTAGATCGCATGCCGGAATCTTGTTGACTCCTTGGTGGGAGTGTACCTTGTCCTCGTGAACACCTACCCTACTAGGATGACTTCGGCCCCCTATATATTGTATATCTTCATCTCCTCTACTGAGACCAGGGTACTAGGTAAGGTGCACACCTTTCTTTTGCATGAATAGGTCACAATATATTTTATCATGTGGCGTGCCAATTGTATAAATGAGAAGTCTTTCATGGGACACATGGCTAGTGGGTTTTTTCATCTCTTGCACTTTGGGATACACTTTTTATCTGTGCACTATGAGCACTAGTTGTCGGCATATTTTATTTTGCTCCCTTTGTTTCAATATTCTTTCTGTGATTTTGAATTCATTAAATTCCTTTCTGTTTTCAGACATTCTCTTGTTAATGGAACAGCCCCCTCACCCTTCGTTGACATATATGGTTGGAGCCATAGCCTTTATATTCTCCGTTTCTGCCCTGAAGAAGCTAGTTTGCTTTTCGGCTTCACTGAAATGCGCGTCGGCACAAACTTTCTACCTGGCTGGAAGACCACAGCTTACAATTATAGAGGATATTTCAGTGTATTAGTGCCTTTATGTCCTATGAAGAAGTATATTCAAAATGATATAGTTAGTGTATCTCTGTATATAGTTTTGTGACCAGTAAATCCTAAGGGAAACATTGAGCACATTACCCAACGTGACGCTTTGTTACATTTTTAATGTGCTGAGGTGTGGATGCGTGGGTATGGATGATGTTTGTCAAATGTCAGAATGAGTGTGAAATTCGTGTGAGAGTGGAACGATGGAGATCGTGTCACAATAATTACATGTATATGTATATTCATAACTTTATCTCTCCCTGAAGGTAATTGGGAGACCGTTGGCATTCTTCATATGCAATATTTTGATGTAGACATATGCTTGAAGGAATGTACAAAGTAAATACTGTATGAGATTAATAAATAAACCCTTGAGAATGTCTGATTCTTGATTGTATTACATTTGTGGAGCTATCCCTAATAATTGTGTGGGGTTATATATACCCAATTTATGCAGTGGAGTTTTTTTAATGGTGATTTGTGTGTCAGTACTTTACACCACGCAAACATCTTGCAGAGACAATCAATCATACAAGTCTGTAAATCAGTCTACAGGGAATGTCACATAAGGCAATGAGGATTACAAGGCGTATGAATCACGTGTCATCCATAATGGTGGGCAGGATATTTTAAGAGGGTTTGGTCTGGTAAACACAACCTTAGGATTTAAAGAGCACTCCAGTGATTGGGGGTTGGCTTTACTAATAAAAATGTATATCTACTCAAACGAACTCATTTTATCAACATTTGAATAATGAAGGACTAGGGAAGTTCTAAGTATATCACTAAACAAAAAAAGAAAAGTTCTAACTATACCATTCAGGTTTGCATGCAGCTCTTTGATGATAGTTCATTAGTCACTGTCCTATGTTAGGAGAGTAACTTCTGAACGGCAAGTATCCAAGTATCTCTGTGACAAAATCTGTAACCCACTGAGCTTCCACATAAAATACAGTTTATCTGCATTTAAAAACTACTAACAGACACATTATTGCTCTCCAGCAGGATCATTAATCACCAGCGGTATCTGGACATTTTGTATTGTCTTATTGTTGTCCTGAATTGGCCATGATAATGATAAAAACTGTTTAAATGAAGCTCTCACAAAGTATGTGTCCTGCTGGGCCTGTGCAGATTTTACTTTCAATTTCAATATGTAATGAGGGTGCTGGTGGCACAGTTATTTCTTGAAGCTACTGCGGTGAAATGTATTGGGTGAACAGCGTAGGTGCTGTCCAAATTGGGTGGGAGCCACGGTTGGGCGAGTTACAGTGGGACAGTGGCTTTCAACAGAGGCACGCACAGCAGTGTTAATAACGTTTTTGTGGGGCCGGTAAGATAGCGGGCCGCTATGAAAGCGGGCAGCGGCGGGGAGCTGGGTTGATCCGGCGCCTCACAGCAGCTCACTGCTATTGCAATACCTGTATTTTAAGAGAAGAAGGGCATACAAAGCAAAGGTTCACAATAGAAGCAACGGCTGGTGGGCTATCCGCTGGTTTAAGGGTGCAGCAACATCTGGCTCGTGCCTCTGCACATCGGCGTTCAGTGGAGGGCATGCGAGGTTATGGGACGGCGGGCCCAGGATGCAGCCTTCAATAAGCAGCAGGCGCATAATATCACCGGGCTTATGTGCCCTGCCTATGATACTCATGGTTTAGCTCTTTTCCATCTGTTTGGATTGCCAGTGTCTGCTGGGGACCCCCCTTTTATTCCAGCTCCTCTGCATTTCTAAAACTTTTAATCAATACCTTTTAAATTAACAGAGTTTGCTAGGCTGGTGCTCCCACTGTTGGTCAATGTCAATGCATCTTCTTGTAATTATAGTTTGCATGTTCGCATTTTACTAAATTGTATTGGCTGAAATGCTGCCATAGCCTGGGATTAGGCAGGGCATTGCATTGAATGATGCAATAAAAGCCTAATGCATCAAGAAAGATGCACAACGGCTCAGTAGGCATAATACACTTGAACTCATTTTTGAGGTTTGGTGTATATATTGTATATGTGTAATCATAAGGGCTAGCCTCCTCAGTCGCAGGAAAATAAATGCATCTTATTTTGTATAATAAATAGCATTAATGGCTTGTTATTCTCTTCCCTTACATGATCGCGGGAGGCGCACTGCACAGAAATCACAGCAACATGCGCCCTAGATGGCAACTGGCAGGAACTTCAGGATAACCACCATAGGGGTACCGGCAGACATGGGAAGTATTTCGTACCCCTAGTGGTAATTGGTTTGTATGTTTAGGCAATGGGGCTCAGAGGTGCATGTAGCCTGGGCTGTGCAGAGCCATGCAATCCCGCTCCTTGCACCGTAATGATGCGGAAACACTACAGGCATTCCGGCTAATTTAACTTAAGTTCATGCTCACATGGGCTTGGACAGGACTAGGGTGTATGGTCTGCCACTTTAAGTAACATGTGATCAAACAATGCTGGGGAGGTAGATCCAACGAAGTTTTGCTTGCAGTTTTAATATAATTTGCAGGGCTGAGCGCTTTGGCAGTAATAACATCAGCTGTTTGTCGCTGGAACTTTCAATGTGCTCAGTCCGAATACTTCTACCAATGCCTATGGTGGCTAATTTTCTCCAGGGTGAGTAGGTCCGGCTAAACTCGACTGGGTCAATTCGGTACCAGCCTACATACCTATGCTTGCAGCTAAACACATGGCTGGGGTGTTAGCAAAGGGGCTTATTCATGGGTTCTCATTGTCCTTTCAATAAGTCTATGGAGCTACAGAGCCAGTGCGCAATACTTCGAGGCAATGGTCTCAAGAGGACAGCCTACCTCAAAGTTAGGACAATCAGCCCATGGCCATGATGAACAAAATATAGTCCTTTCGTCAAGGGCGGTCAAGGCAACTTTCAGTGCCACCCTACTAGCTATAGTAGCAGTACGCAAGTGCAGTAGCAGAACCAACCAAATACTAGGAGCATGGAAACCAGTTGCTGTAGCGCGTTGGGGCCTGCTGGCACAATCTTTGCAGCTGAGTGGGCCGGAATCAATAAATAAATAAATTCTACAGCTACCACTTGCCTTCAACAGGGCAACACAATTTTTCTTATGGTTTGGCACTCACTTTAAATAACAATGGATAAGCACTTGTGTTACATACAAGCAATAAGCGTAGGGAACTAAATAGTATCACTAGTTCAATCAATTGCCCTAGTCTTTCCAGGCACACAAAACAATCTAGCAAGACATAAGTTGAGCCACTTACAGGAGGTTGTGTATGAGTTGGATTACACAACACGTCCAGCCTCTCTGGAGGCCGCTTGCTCTAGGTAGTTTGCAAGTCATTAAATGTTCGCTGAGTGGGTTGGTTGATGAACTGTTGGCTTTGGCGCGTTTAGGCCTGTTGGCACAATGGTTGAGTCGGACAAATACAAATTCACATCCAAGGCCAAGCACCCCAGGTGCAAGTCATAAACTGGTTGCCTTAGCGCATTGGGGCCTGCTGGCATAATGTGCGCAAGTGGAAGTTCAAATGTAATATCATGCCTGTTTTCCTTACTGCTGCTCACAGGTGGATGTCGATAATGTTTGATACTATCAATAATGTTATATATATCCAAGTGCTTTACTCTGGTATAAGGCCCGACACCTTGGACCGTTTAGTGTAGGTGGCGATAAGGTAACTAATTCACAGATTTCATCTCCGGTGCAATATAATTTCATCGCGAATTATGGCAAATATAACATACATCACAGTATTAGAATATTTGGTGTCATCAATCGGTTTAAACCACCGGTTCAACCTCTTTAGATGCCGCAGGGTATAGGTGGCGATAAAGTACCATGTTCATAGGCTTCATCTCAGGTGCAACTAGCTACACATCAGGCAGGATTTTACCAAAAGTAAACAAACCATCTATGCCCACATAGGGACATCTTGCCATAGGCCTTTATTGTGCAGAAACAAGCAAAGACCACACATAGGGAGCAACTCCAGTCAGTAGGGATAAGCTGTAGCGTAAAGGAATATCTCCAACTCACACAAAACACAAGTGGGCAAGGCGTGCATGTGGTCTCCCGGCAGATGTTGTGCCTTGTGTGGCTCCCAAGAGTCATCAGATAAGTGCACATTGCTGTCATCAGCCTGTAATGAGCTAATTGGGCCCGGGTGGGCGAGTGCGGGGGCTGACCTGCTGGTGGTTCCTGTCTATCTGGCCTCACACAAGATACTCAGTCAATGTCTTTGAGCACTGAGCTCCAGACACCCTGGCGGGGACAATGCAGTAGCGGAGGCCCTGGGTTGTTGCTACCTTCAGGATGGAGGGTACTGGAACTATACGGGGTGGTCATACCATTAAAAAAATATTCTTCATAATGCTACTCATTGATGACCTACCGTTGGCAAGGGATTTGTGGAGTAAAGGGTTGTTTCAACTCCTCCGTGTAAGGGCAGGCCCTTGCAGACAGTATAATTCGCATCATCCTAGTGTATCAGTCAATCAGGCCTACAGCACCATGGATATTTTGGGGTGTTGTCAGGTTGCAACAGGAGGGTCAAGCTGCTCACTTGTGGGGTTTCCAATACAAACCATGAAAGGCCTTTTCACATAATTCAGAGATATATTGTTGGTTTTCGGGGTCTGTGGCAGGCATAAAATCAAAACTGTGCACAGGTATCTCAGGAGGGTAAGCCGCTTGGCGGTGCACTGTTAAGTATGCGATTACTTTATTGCCTTAACATAGGAGCATTTCCCTGGGTCCAGTTTAGACTGAGCACAGGGAGCCACTGGGTGCACACTGCCCGGTCAATTTAGTCATTCATGCTGGCAGGAACCATATACCCACCGGGCAGGCGAAGGCTGGCAATAAATATTTATCCGAGCTATACTGGGCTATTATCGGAGCACAATCAGTGCCGGGGGGGGGAGGGTGAGTGTGCCAGGAAGCGTCTCACCCTGTGGCAGAGAGCTGACAGATAACAGTAAAGGGGCATGCACAGCAATGGAGGATAAGCGACTGGATGGACCCCAGGAAGGGGTAGGATGGAAGTGTGCAGAGGGTAGGCGGGAGGGGACTGACCTGTTGGTGGTCCTGGACTCTACTGCCCTAACCTGCAACGTATGGACTGAGTAGAATCTTGGGGATGTTTCCTGTGTTCAGGTACCCCGGTGGGCCGGTGCCCTGGATTTCAACTAATGAGCTGTTTGCTGTAGCGCGTTAGGGCCTACTGCCACAATGTGCGCAGCTGAGTGGGTTGGCCGAGTAGGCCAAATGCAAGCTAGGCGGTGCCCTGGATTTCAAATAATGAACTGATTGCTGTAGCGTGTTGGGTCCTGCTGGCACAATGCACGGAGCTGAGTGGGTCGACCAAATTAAAATTCAAGTGTAAGGCCAAGCTGAAGTTCAAGTGTAATGTCGTGCCTAATTGTCTTATAGATTTTGACATGTGGATGTTGATAAAGTCTGAATCTGTGAATAATGATGTATCTAGGTAGAATACTTTACTCTTGTATTTTACAACTGTTTGGTGTAGCGCTTTGGGGCCTGCTGGCACAATCTGCGCAGGTGAGTGCGTCGGCCGAGTCGGCCAAATTCTAATTCAAGTGTAAGGCCAAGCGGAACTTCAAATGTAACGTAATGCCTTATTTTTCTTACTGCCTTTGACATGTGGATTCGCTAAAGTCTGATGCGGTTCAATTATGATATATACAAGGAGACTACTTTAACTTTCGTAATGGTTTTGGTGAATCATCCGATTTGATGTGAATAAAAAGTCTATACCTTGGACAACATAACCTGATTCCGAAAGTTCTTGGGCCCCCAGTGGGGGCAGAAAAGGCGGTCAGAAGTGGGGGAGGAGTGAGCGCTACATTGTGCGAGTACTATATGGTGCAGGCTTGCGTTTCCCCCTGTGTTGGCGTTACACTTAGCTGCCTAGCGCTAACGCAGGCGTGCAAGGGTGTCTGCTTGCAGGGGAAGATTGTGTATGTGTTGGAAGGTGTCTCTTTTGTCACTTCTAGGTGTGCTGCTTAATGCAGCACACATGGAAGTAAAAAAAATCTTTTTTTAAAAAGATTGTTTATGTGCAGGAAGGGACACCTTCCTACACATATACAGTCCAAGACATTTAGCTTTCTCCATGTGTGCTGCACAAGGCGGAGGGATGGAAATAGCAAAAACGAGGAGAAATAAAGCATTTCTCCTAATTTCACCAAGTTAAGAGCAGGTTTTTCCTGGTCTTAATGTTGGTGCTGCCTCCTATTTACGCCACCCTTGTAAATAGGGGGCAGCATCAAAATCAATGGGTGTTGCGGTGGAACTCCCACTGCAACACCCACTGCCCACCTCTTTCATGCTAAGCATAGCGTGAAAGGGGTCCTTATTTACATGTCAGTGTTAAGCCATGTTAAGTGGCTTAAGACTGCCTTGTAAATAAAGCAAAGCCCCTATCGCCACAGGAACATCAGAAAAAGTGACGTTCCCATGGTGAAAGGGGCTTGTATATATGCCCCAGAATGTTCTTACTTTAGCATAGAGGCAGCTGTTTTCACCTGGTGTTATGGCTCAGCTGTTTTGCCTTTGAGATATCATTGGAGCAGGCTGGGTGGCAGGGCCAGGAATATTTCAGAAATTCTATTGACTTCTGCTGATTATAATCTGTTTCCCAAGGTTTCCTCGTAGTTCAGGCTTTACTCTACTGTTCTTAAGTGCTTGCATTCCAAGCATCACATCCTAGGATCGAGATGTTAACTTGTTTTGTTGATGCTCTGTTTCCACAGCTCGTCTTTTTTCAGACACATGAGAGCAGCAATAAAAGACACAATAGGGCATATTTACAATGAAGTGACAGAGTGCGGCGTTAGCCTTTCTGGCTTAATGCTGCACTCTGGCAATTCAGAAATGCAAGGCTACACCATATTTACAACAATATGGTGCATCCCTGCATTTCCCCCTGCGCAGGCGCTAAACTTAGTAGCCTAGCACCAACGCAGACTCCCATGCACCATAGTGCAAGGGTGTCTATGTTGAGGGAGACCTTCCTGCACATAAACAATCTTTGAATGACGTTTTGTAACTTTTATGTGTGTTGCTTATTGCAGCACACATAGAAGTTGCAAAATGTCATTTTTTTTATTGTTTTATGTGCAGGAAGGGGCAGCTTCCTACATATAAACAATCAATGGCAATTTGCTGTTTCTATGAGTGCTGCACAATGTAGCACATATTGAAACAGCATAAAGGAGGAGCAATAAAGCATTTCTTCTTGTTTCGCCTGTTTAAGAGCAGGTTTTCCATGGTCTTAATTTTGGTGCTGCCTATTTATGAAACCCTTGAAAATAGGGGGCAGCGTCAAAATCAATGGGTGTTGCAGTGGAACGCCCACTGCAACACCCATTGCCCTCCCCTTTCACGCTAAGTACAGCATTAAAGGATGCCTTATTTACAAGGCAGCGTTTAGCTACATTAAGTGGCTTAACTCTGCCTTGTAAATAAGGCAAAGCCCCTATCCCCATCACAACATCACTGAAAGTGACGTTGTGGTGACGATAGGGTCTTGCAAATGTGCCCCAACATCTGTTCTCTCCTGAGATGGTAACCACAGTGTCACTAAACTGCACATAGTTGTTTTATGCATGGAGTGGAGTGCTGTGTTTTTGTAGGTTCCCCTGGATGTACGATTCAGCCGAAGACTGGGATGAATGAAAAACAATGTATCAGTTGGACAATTTTATGTTCATTACCAGACTAATACTCCATTGAATCAGCAATATTCGCCCTATCTGGCCTTCCATACTCACCAGATGGCAGACAGGTTTTTACACATATATGAATCACGATCACCAACTATACAAAATGGCTGAGGGCAGGAAGCAGTCTTTACATCCTCAGAACTTGAAATCCACACAGCAACCATTCTCATTCTGACAGGTATCCTATATGGCAAAGGCAGAAATATACTCATGTACAAAATGCATTTATATCAGAAGGCCTCACACTACAAGAAAAATTAAAGCACTGCCATCAGCATTTGCTTGAATTGAGAAATAGCTATAAACTAAAAACCTACAAGCAAATCTCAAGTTAGTCACATATGCCTTGCAAAGCTTGCTTGGGATTATGTTGTAGTCTGTATAGTTTTAGCTAGAGAATACTGTACACACTTTTTTAAAGCAGGATATGCGTGTGAATGGATATCAGTACAGTGTGTTTGTTTCATTGATGACGCCAAACATGTCCTTAAATGAAAAGGAACTAAACCCATCCAAGAATGTGTGAAGGACAGTCCTTAAAGTTTACATGATACTAAGAACTGATATGATAGGACCAAGGTTTCTTAAATTCCATTCACACAGCTGTGTGCAGATTTCTGGCCTTCTGTAGGAAGTGCAGAAGTTACTCTGCAATCAGTTCTGAAACCTCTAGCGAGCCAAGGCTCAAAAATAGTTTGTGCAGCAAAGCAAAAAATAATAAAGTGCATTGCAGGGGTGTAACGCAAGCTCCTGCAGGCCCGGCACCACAGGGGAGCCCCCAACCCTCCAGTGGCCCGAGCAGTACAAAGGAGACCCCATTCAGAGCAAGGCAAATGAATATCTGTAAGATGTGGAAGTTTCGGGACCCCCTCATCAAATTCTGCTGGCAGCCCCAGCATTCTGCTTTACAACTCTGGTGCAGTGAAGGCAAGGTGTAAATAATGCCAATTCCAGATGATGCACCATTGACACTTTACTATTCACTAATATGGGCCAGATGTAGGTAATTCTTTTTTATCGATTCATAAATACTGAATTTTACCGATTCAGTATTTATGAATCGGTAAAATAGAAGTAGTGATATGTAGGTAAATTTCTTTTCCAATTTACTGAATCGGTAAGAATCGGTATTTACCGATTCGGTAAATACCAAATCGGTATTGCCCATAGATTCCTATGGACCTTGAAGCCCATAGGAATCAATGGGCAATACCGATTCGGTATTTACCGAATTGGTAAATACCGAATCCTGCAAGGGTGCAGGGGGTGTCACTTTGACCCCCTCTAGCACCCCTATTTACGGCATGGGTGCCATGTGGCACACAGACATGCCCTAAGGGCATGTCTGTCTGTCACATGGCATAGGTGTGCATGCACACATGTGCATGCACACCTGGATTCAGTATTTTACCACCCAATTGGATTGGGTGGTAAAATACCAAGGGCCAGATGTAGGTAAATCTCATTTACCAATTTTAAAATACCGAGTCATACCGAATCGGTATTTCATAATCGGAAAACGAGATGTAGATAAAAAATCGGTAAAAATTACCGAATCTGAATCAGTCGGTATCCCATATCGGTATTTACCGAGTCGGAATTTACCTACTCGGTAAAATCCGAATCGGTAAAACCCAAACACACCAATGGCTCCATGGCCCATAGAAAAACCGACTCGGTAATTCCCGAATCGGTAAAATCCGAGTCGGAAATTTGAAACGGACAAACATGTGAGCCTGTGAACCAATCAGGAACTCCAACCACACCCAAATCCAAATCCACTGGGGAACTAACCAATCAGATCCAAGCACCCTCCCCAGTACCTGGGACTGGCCACACCCATGCAGGTGCAGAAACCAACAGTCAGGAGAGCAGGAGGACTGGAGCAGGCTTCCCTGAGCTAACCAACACAGCGCCATGGAGAGTCAGGAGGCACAGAAGGATTCTGCAGAGCGCAAGAGGAAGCAGAAGTTCAGCCAGGAAGAACTTCATGTGCTTGTATCAGAGGTGACAAGCAATTACAGCAAACTTTTTGGCAAACAATCCCAGCATGTTGCAGAATCTATCAAGCGCAGCACCTGGATGGAAATACAAGGCAAGGTAAATGCCATTGGTGTCACCCACCGTGACCATGAAGATCTTAAAAAACGGTGGTATGACAATGACATCCGGATAGTTACAAAGAAGAAACTTGCTACCCACCGCAAGGAAAGTGATGCAACAGGGGGAGGAAGAAACCGAGCCCCTAGACTCAGCGACATCAATGAGATGGTGGCATCCACCCTTGAGAAGGAATGCATCCACGGCATCGGGGACGCAGACAGCTCAAGAAGAGGCGCAAAAAAACAAGGTAAGATGCAAGTACATTGTCATTTACCCATGTACCTATTCCCCTCACACACTCTGTGTGCCCAAATCAGACTCCAGAACAGGTTTAACTAATGTCCTGCAATGCATCCTGGGAAATGTAGTCATGTGTAGATACCTCAGAGCAGTCAGCATGCATTGCAGCAAGGGGACCAACAGACAAGTAGCATAGCAAATGAGAGACAGGCAAAGGTGCAATCGAATTGTGTATTATCATGAGACACAGGTGAACAACTCCACTGACACAATGTCCATGTCTGTCCACAGGAGAGTCAATGCGCAGCACACCAGAGGATAGAGCGAAGAGGAAGGAAGGAGCAGGACCAAGCACATCACACGGTGGGAATGCCCAAGAGCAGGCAGCTGTGTCAGCAGAGGAGCCTACATCACCACATCCACAGTCCCCTCTCCTATTCGAGAGTCAGGAGACAGGAGCGACAGGACATTCAGCCACACCCACAACACCATCCCCAGTGCTGGGAAGGGCAAGGTGCCATGATGGGCCCCCTCGTAGAATATTAGAAACATCTGAGGAGGAGGAGGAGGAGGAGGAGGAGGTTAACACACAGGAAACAGGCAACACCGAAGAGCTGCCCACTCCCAGAGTTACGCGGGCAAGTGTCCGAGGGCGAAGGCCACGGGAGGCAGAGGATGTGCGTCAAGGTCAGGGTGTCTTCTGCGGACTGGAGGCCACCATGGTCAAAGTTCAGCGCCTGCAGGCAAAAGCGATGATGGGGGTTCAGAGGCAGGCACACGCAACAAACAAGAAACTCGATGCAGTAGGCAAAGGGCATAGGGGAAATGGCAGACAGCATGCAGACTATGGCGTCTGGAATATCTGACATTACACAGTGCATGACTGTCCTGTGTGACAAGTTGGACAGGGACCATTTACAGAGATGCAAGGCCCGTGCGGATACGCGGCAGCAGATAATGGCCTTGAACAGGTTTGCCACTGCTACCAACGTGCTGTGCAGACGGTCAGTGAGGATGCAGGATGCAATAGTGCAGTGCTGCAACAATTTAACTGAAGGAATGGCCCGGATGACCTCTGCAATGGAGCTTGTGCTCGCTCAACAGACTGGCGCTGGAGGCGACACTTGTGTGTTGGAAAGTGAGGGGTCTACCAGCAGGAGTGGTGCAAGCACTCCTGTGCAAGACTTACGTCGGAGCTGCAGGCGTCGTGTAAGTGAGACAGGCAACACTGAGATCATTGGCTCACAGCCACAGCAGTCCCGCCCTGTGGTCCGTGGCCACAGACAATGAAATTGCCCTCCACCCAAGGAAGAAGTCACGGTGGTGTTAACCATGACAACACAGTCATGGACTGTTTGACATTGTATGCCCAATGTGTGCTATCAATGCTGTGGTGTAGTGCAAATTAAACTACTTACACAAATTACTCTGCCTGCCTGTGTATCATTACTCACTCAGAAATATTGCTGTGTAATCTCTTCCCGTCTCAGTCTCCCATCTGTAGCTGCTGCTGCCACCATAGCATGGGGCTCTGCCTCCTCTATGTCATCATCAATGTCCTCATGATGAGTGATCTCCACCTCTGTGCCTTCCTTTGTTGCGAGATTATGTAACATGGCACATGTCGCTATGATCTTGTAGCAGATTAATGGAGTGTACTGCCGTGCCCCTCCACTCTTGTGGAGGCAGCAAAACCTGCTCTTAAGGAGTCCAAATGTGCGCTCCACCACGTTGCGTGTAGATCTGTGAGCAACATTGTAGCGCCTTTCACTCCTGGTGGATGGGTTGAGGTAGGGAGTGAGCACGAAGGACCGCAGGGCATATGCACTGTCGCCTAGGGGGGAGAAAGAATGACATTAATTGCATCTACATGAGACGTAGAACTGCTGTGAGTGTTATGGTGTGTCAATGTGAATTACCTAGCAGGTATCCATTTCCGAATTCTCCGGCAAGTAGGCGTGTGTAAATTCCACTATTCTGGAATATATACGAATCATGGGTACTCCCGGGGAACTTGGCGACGATGTCTGTGATGATGTTCCCTGCGTTACATATGACCTGGACCTTGATGGAGTGCGTAGATTTACGATTCCTGTAAATGTGCTCTGTGGCTGCAGGTGGACAGAGTGGGACGTGGGTTCCATCGATGCAGCCTATCACGTGAGGAAAGTGTGCCAGGTGATAGAAATCTGTCTTGGTTTTTGCTAATTCTGCTGAGGTAGCAGGGAATGAAATGTAATGCCCCATCCTCTGCATCATGGCGTCAAGAAACCTCCTGAAGAAGCGGGACAGGCAGCCCTGGGACACACCACCGACTGCAGCTATCACGCTCTGGTAGCTCCCAGAGGCCAGCAGGTATAAGCAACATAGCACCTGGACATGGGGTGGGATGGCATGGGCCCTGGGTGTTGGGTGGTCCAGGAGTGGGTGTAGGTCCCTGATCAAGTCCTTGATGGTGTCAGGGTGTAGCCTGTACCTTTGGAGTATTTCAGGCTCTGTCAGTTGGAACAGTGTTATCCTTTGCCTGTACACTTGTTCCTCCCTTAGCCTTTCTCTCTCTCCTGCTGCCTGTAGTCTTCGCCGTCTTGCTATGACGTAAAAAGCCGCCATTATGGGTGCAGAGGTGCATTTTGGGACTCTTTTTGTAGCCCTCCCCTGGTTACCACCTGCATTCACTTAATGGTAAATACCGACTTATGAATACCGAATTTCTGCAAATTCTGTATTTTTGGGCTTACCTACATCTCCATGGCCTTTTTTTACCGTATTTTATTTACCGATTCGGAAACTTACAATTCGGTATATCTGAATTCAGTAGATTCCGCCACGGTAATTTTGCACGTTCATATTTACCGAGTCGGTTAAATTCCGACTAATATTTACCGAGTCGGATTTATTCCGACTCGTGTTTTCCGAATCGGAAAATTTTGGCCTCCTACATCTCATTTCAAGGATTCCGGTCGGTAACGGCCGATTTTACCGATTTTCGGCCAATACCGACCGGTAATAGGCGACCTACATCTGGCCCCAAATCTTAAAGGCCTTTGGGACTCAGAAGAGTCCCACCTACATCTGGAAATATCGAATCTGTAAATATACCGAGTCGGTATTTTACCGAATCTGTAAATTTACCGAATCGGTAAATATACAGAGTCGGTATTTTACCGAATCTGTAAATTTACAGAATCGGTAAATTTACAGATTCAGTAAATAACTGGCCCCCTACATCCCAATCACCAAATACCGGTCGGTAACGGCCGAATTCGGGCGTTACCGACCGGTATTTGGGCTCCTACATCCGTCCCTATTTTTCTTGTTTACAGCACTAAGGGGCATATTTATGAGATTCTTATCAATCAGTCATCAATCATCATCATAACATTTGTATAGCGCGCTACTCACCCGGAAGGGTCTCAAGGCGCTTGGGGGAGGGGGTCCGCTACTGCTCGAACAGCCAGGTCTTGAGTTGTCTCCTGGAGGCGAGGTGGTCCTGGGCCAGCCGAAGGTGGATGGGGAGGGAGTTCCATGTCTTGGCCGCCAGGTAGGAGAAGGATCTGCCTCCGGCGGTTGCTCTTTGGATGCGTGGTACGGCGGTGAGGGCGAGGCTAGTAGACCGTAGATGGCGGGTAGGCGTGTAGAAGGTCAGGCGGTCGTTGAGGTACTTGGGGCCCAGGTCGTGGAGAGACTTGTGTGCGTGGGTGAGGAGCCTGAATGTGATCCTCTTGTTGACGGGGAGCCAGTGCAGGTCCCTTCGGTGGCCGGAGATGTGGCTGCGTCGGGGGATGTTCAGGATGAGTCGGGCGGAGGCGTTCTGGATGCGTTGGAGTCTTTTATGCAGCTTGGCTGTGGTTCCGGCGTAGAGGGTGTTTCCGTAGTCCAATCGGCTGGTGACGAGGGCCTGGGTGACCGTCTTCCTGGTTTTGGTTGGGATCCATCGGAAGATCTTACAAAGCATGCGTAGGGTGTGAAAGCATGATGAGGAGACGGCGTTGACTTGTCTGATCATCGAGAGGGAGGAGTCCAGGATGAAGCCCAGGTTGCGTGCGTGGTCTGTTGGCTCGGGAGTGGTGCCCAGGGCTGGGGGCCACCAGGAGTCGTCCCAGGCAGAGGGCGATGGTCCCAGGATGAGGACTTCTGTCTTGTCTGAGTTCAGTTTCAAACGGCTGTTCTTCATCCACTGGGCGACGTCTTTCATCCCTTTGTGTAGGCTGGTTCTGGCGGTGTCGGGATCTTTGGTGAGGGAGAGGATCAGCTGGGTGTCGTCGGCGTAGGAGATGATGTTGAGGTTGTGTTGGCGTGCGATGGCGGCAAGAGGTCTCATGTAGATGTTGAAGAGGGTGGGGCTGAGTGATGATCCTTGCGGAACACCACAGATGACTTCGGTGGCCTCTGATCGAAATGGGGGGAGGCGGACTCTCTGTGTTCTTCCGGCGAGGAACGAGCCGATCCACTCCAGTGCCTTCTCTTGGATGCCGATGTTGCTGAGGCGCTGTATTAGGGTGCGGTGGCAGACAGTATCGAACGCTGCGGAAAGGTCCAGGAGGATGAGTGCCGCTGTTTCCCCGTTGTCGAGCAGGGCTCGGATGTCGTCGGTTGCTGCGATGAGGGCGGTCTCGGTGCTGTGGTTGGCTCTGAAACCGGACTGCGAGGGGTCGAGGGATCCGTTCGTCTTGAGGAAGGCGGCAAGCTGTCTGTTGACGATCTTCTCAATGACTTTGGCAGGAAAAGGAAGGAGCGAGATGGGGCGGAGGTTTTTGAGGTCGGTGGGGTCCGCTGTTGGTTTCTTCAGTAGGGCGCTGAGCTCGGCATGCTTCCAGCTCTCCAGGAAGGTGGCGGTGTCGAAGGAGGTGTTGATGATGTCTCGGAGTTGGGGTGCGATGGTGGAGTTGGCCTTGTTGAAGATGTGGTGGGGGCAGGGGTCAGTCCGAGATCCGGAGTGGATGCTGTTCATCGTGCGGGCTGTGTCTTCGGTGGTCACCGTGGTCCATGTGCGGAGGGTGTCGGGGGGGTGTTGGTTCGACGGTTTGGTGCATGGGTGGTGCGCCGAAATTGTTGTGGATGTCGGCAATTTTGCGGTGGAAGAACGAGGCGAGGGAGTCGCAGAAATCTTGTGAGGGAGTGAAGTCGTTGTTGCCGGTGCTGGGGTTGGAGAACTCCTTGACGATGGTGAAGAGTTCCTTGCTGTCGTGGGCGTTGTTGTCCAGTCGTTCTTTCAGTGATTTCTTCTTGGTGGTGCGGATGAGCTGCTGGTGCTTGCGGGTGGCGTGTTTGAGGGTGGTCATGTTGTCAGTGGTCTGGTCGAGGAGCCAGGCTTTCTTGAGGGAGCGGCAGGTCTTCTTGGAGTCCTTGAGTTCGACGGTGAACCAGGAGGCCTTCTTGCTTCTGGGTCTGCTAGGAGGGTTCTTCAGTGGTGCGAGTTCGTCGGCGCAGGCGGTCAGCCACTGATTGAAGTTGAGGGCTGCTTCATTGGGGTCCATTGTGTTGGTGGGTGGGTTCTGGCTGAGGTAGGTGGTGAGCTGGTCGGCGGTGATCTTGCTCCAGCTTCTGTGAGGAACCTGTTGCGGGTGGTGATGGGTTGTGGTCCTTCTGAAGCTGAAGTTGACGCAGCTGTGGTCGGTCCAGTGGAGTCCGGTGGTGTGGCTGAAGGTGATGAACTTGCTGGATGAGAAGACGGGATCAAGCATGTGGCCGGGGTAGTGGGTGGGGGTGTTGACCAGTTGCTTGAGTCTGAGGTTGGCAAGGTTGTCCAGCAAGGCGGCGGTGTTGCGGTCCTTGTTGTTCTCCAGGTGGAAGTTGAGGTCCCCTAGGAGGATGTAGTCGGCGGAGGAGAGGGTGTGTGGGCTGATGAAGTCCGTGATGTCTTCGCTGAATTGTGTGCGTGGTCCTGGGGGTCTGTAGATGAGGGTGCCTCTGGGGGTCGTCTTTGGGTCGGTGTGAATCTGGAAGTGGAGGTGCTCGGCGGTGGCAAAGGTGTCGTTGGAGTCGGTCGTGATGCGGTCTTATGCAGCACTGCACAGCAAGTCACCTTGCTGCACCACCCCAAGCTGCGCCAAAAGGAAAGGGTAAGCAAGCACCATATTTAAGCAATACATCACATTCCTGTCCTTTTCCATCAGTGGTAGTGCCGCTTCAGCAGCCTAGTGCCAACCCAGGCACCCTTGCCTCATGGTGCAAGGGTGCCTGTTTTGTAGGCAGGATTGGTTTTGTGCAGGAAGCAGCCACTTCTTGCACAAAAACAATCCATAGAGGCGTTTTGCTCTTTCTAAGTGTGCTGCTGAATGTAGCACACATAGAAAGAGGAAAAAAACGAGGCAAAGTAAACATATTTCTCCTTGTTATGCCTCACCTGGGGAGGCGTATCTTTTTGGTGCATTTCCAGGTTTGCCAGGTCTGGTAAATCAGGAAATGTGTTAAAAACCATGGGATTTGCATGGGACACTCCCCTCAATGCCTATGGAACGCCTCCCTGGCACAGAGTAAGGCAGTGCAGCGATTTGAACTGCGTTGCCTTACTCCAGATTTATGAAGCCATTCAAAGCCACACAATGTGGCTATGTGTGACTTTGTGTCGCTTCATAATCTGGCTTAGAGAGTTGTGTCATGCATGTACCACTTTGCGCAGTGAAAACGTGATGCCAGCCTCATAAATCTGCCCCTACGTGTTCACCACTTTGTATGAACAGGTCAGGAGGAGGAAAGGTGGAGAATGTTTCCTTATTAGACTCTCTAAAAGCCCTTTACCTAGGATAAATGATCTAAGGGAGTGCAAAGAATCCTGGATACTTTACAAGGTCACACAGCAACGTTGCAGTACATAATGCAAAGCGAAATGCACACTCACTTCCCTAATCAGCGCAGTTGTGATGGTTTGAGCTCATTGTCATGTGAGTATGAGAGTTGTGTATTTTGTATGGGGCGTAACTGGACCACTTAGGACCTGATTCTGAATCAGGTGGAGTGAAATTACCACATCGAATGTTCACTCTGCAGGATTCAGTTTTACCGACTGTGGTAGACCTATACCCAATCTTTCTGGCTGGTAATTTGGGCCGTAAAAATCACCAAGCTCCTGTAACTTCATTGAACTTTTATTTAACAGGGGGAGTGTACATTTCTAAAAAAAAATTACATTTACCTCAACTCCATCACCCCCCTAACCAACCCACAGATCTGGGTATACAATTACCAGCTGTCATACCACATATGCAATTATACCCTTTAGAATGGCAAACTTTTTGTGTTTTTGGAAAAATTTGTACAACAGAGAAATTACCAAATCCGTGGGTTTTTATCCGTAATTGAAATTGAGCAGTACTGAAATGAAATTACTGCACTGTAACTGTAAAATTGCATTTGATTATACTGTTACCACAGTACTGTGCAACCTATAAAATGGACCATAGTGTTTTATGCACCTTATTAACAGTGCTACTCTCTTTGTGATCAGTGTAACTGGAAGAAGGCAATTTCTATGCTATTGTAATAGGTACTCTCCATAGCATTCAACTCATTGATTAAGTACACAAACCTCGCTTAAAAGTTAGTTACTTTGCATCAAGGGATTTCTTTCCAGTGACAATTCAGTGGCAGCTCCACCACAGGGAACGGCACTATTCTCAGCTCAAAATGAAGCAGAGGGCAGAGAAGACTGGCAGAACTCCCATTACCACCAAATCTTTTACTTTCACTTCTTACTCTTTTACTGGAACTCAATTCTCAAAATTAAGTTTACAGTTCAGACTTTCTGCTAAGGGCTTATTCAGTGAACGGACTTAACAGTTCTTGATAAGAATTGATTTTGCATGATAGTGAAATTTGTCACATCAGTCATGTCATTTTGGGCGAGGTGCTGGGCAAGATGCCAGCAGATATGTGAAGCTTCCCTTCACAACAGAGCACTTTCTTTTTTTAAACTGATATTCAGGGCTCGTGGTCCCTGCCTTCGATGTGGGATTCCTTTCCATTCAATGGTCTCCCCTTGACGGTTTTCTGACAACCCTCTTCATCACTGCTGAGCAGGTTTATCAACGGATGACAGCCATTTTGTGAGTCATGCCACTCGGCTCCTTTCTCTTCAGCGAAGTGCTATGAAGTCTCCTGGAATCATTATGTAACTGCTCCTCCTAGCCTTTTCCATATTTATATTTCGTATGTATAAATTATGCTTTCTCCTTCCACTGTAACCCTGCTGATGAATGGATGACTGCCATTCGTGCTGCACATCACTCGATCTCTCCCTCATAATATAAACTCTGCTTACTCAATTTGATTTACTTTTAATACTTTCTACCTCAGTTTTTCTCATGATGTTTCTTTTGGCTCATCTCTGAGGTTTCAGCATCCACTACGCTATGTGGCCGCAATTTTAGACTCCAACCTCTCTTGACTGAACTTTCTTATTACTGTACCAAGCGCTTTTTATAAACTTATTTCTATTTATCTGCGAGTGTTCTAGTCCTCTTCTTCCCTTGCATGAGCAGAATCAAACCCTTACAGAGGCTCACAAAAAGCAGCGGAAGCCATATCAACATGGCCAATGAATCATTTGTGGTAGCTAAAGCCACTTCCTCTGCTGCTAAATCGAAGAGGGCCAAAAACGATCTACCTTACCTATTGCTTCTTTAATCAACCCTATTATGGATGCTATTTTAGATGAGGAAAGAGGACTGCAGCTTATTTATGAGTACTGCCAATAAAAAGCTGCAACAGGTTTAGGATCGATAGATTGTTATGAAAGGCAGGATGGTGGAGATGGAGCAATGTATCAGTTCTTTGCAGGATATGTCGGTGAGGGTACCTCTCCTTGAACAAGAGATCTCAAACTTAAATTACATTCAGAGGACTTGGAAAACAGGAGTCATTGTGATAATCTGTGCTAATATGGTCTGCCGTAGGCTGTTGAATGTCCCAATCTTTTTGAATTTTTGAAGAATTTTTTTCCTGACCTACTCAGTTTGTCTGGTTCCTCTTCTCTCAAACTACAACATGCTCCTCATCATCTGGGTTGACATCATCCTCAATCACTAAAACCTCAAGATAATATAATGCTTTTTCTGGACCTCACTGATCTTCATGTTTTGCAAGTGTCTAAAGCAAAAAAAAACCACTCACGTTGTCTGGTCATAACATGTTCGTCTTGCAAGATATTTCTGCTGCTACCAATGCGAGACACCAGATATTTCTTGCCTTGAGACCTCAGATGAGACACTTAAACATACATTATGGAATGCTTCATTCATGCTTCTGCAAGTTTACCCATGAGGGAACAGCAACATTTTTTGATGATCCTGCTGAAGTAAAACATTCCTCCAAAAGTGTTTCACCTCATGCAATGGAAATAGATGTATGACGTTGTGACACGTACTTTGACAACGTGTACCGTTACAACGCTACTTTTACAACGCAAGTCGTTACAACGACTTGCGTTGGGGGGCGCTGGATAGTAAATAGTTTTATTTACTATTCCAACTCCAGTCCCCGTGGACTCCAGGGAAGGAGTTGGATAATAAATGAAACTATTTACTATCCTGGAGCACCCCCCAGCGCAAGTCGTTGTAATGACTTGCGTTGTAAAAGTAGCCTGGTAACAGTACCACGTTGTTAAAGTTTCTTCGTAAAGGATGTT
The DNA here is from genome assembly GCF_964263255.1 of Lissotriton vulgaris. Taxonomy (NCBI): domain Eukaryota; kingdom Metazoa; phylum Chordata; class Amphibia; order Caudata; family Salamandridae; genus Lissotriton; species Lissotriton vulgaris. Next base: position 403,700,527 of record NC_141689.1, read on the forward strand.
CCCCAATGGACACTAATCTTCAGAGATTTTGATGTTCTTCAATTTGTCTCCCCTCTATTTGGCGTTTACATGATTTGTTCTTTGCTCTGTTGTCCTTAGCTTGGTGTTGGCAGATCTCATTTGCTTCCTCATTATCTCTGTATTAGATCTGGACTTTTATCCTTGGTCTACTGTTCTTTACTTGTCTCTCTATTTATGTCTCTTCTTACCTCTTCTTCGTCTGTCACTTCTTCTCACACTTTTATGAGCATTTTTTTTATTTTCCTGCTATTCTTTGGGATATTCTTAGATTTCCTTATCCAACTAGGTAACCATATCCTTTTTCCTCTTTCTTGTAGATTATCATTCATGTTACTGTCTTTTTTCCCATGTGTGTCTAGCATGCATACTTTTATCTCATGGAATGTTTGTGGACTTGGACTCCCCGCTAAAAGACAAAAGGTGCTATTTCATCTTTCTAAACTCAAATCTAAATTTGCCTTGTTTGGCTCCTTTACTTCTTTACCAATCTGCCGGTAGTGATTCCAAGGTCCATTTTTAAGACAGTAAACTCACTCCTAACTGACTAAATCTGGGGCTCAGAAAACAGATGAAGGGGGAACTTGCTGCACATAAACAATCTTCCCCTCAACACAGGCACTCTTGCACTATGGTACATGGGTGCCTGCATTGGTGCTAGGAAGCTAAAGTTAGTGCCAGCTCAGGGGGAAATTTTGTGTCGATAGATCTCACCAAACTACATTATGTGGCCAGTTCATCTTTCTGATGACATGGGACTACATGGCACTTCTTGTATGCAATAAATAATGAAGTTTGGAAAGTTTCCCAGAAAGACTAGTAAATATGGAGCAGCCCTGCTTTTCTAAAGTGACGAAGCGTGTCGTTAGCCTTCTTGGATTAATGACATGATTCACCTCTTTATTATAAATATGCCCCCTGGTGTCCTCCTAATTACCCATATCAGCCTTTTTTTCTTTTACTGATATACTTTTCATGTCCAATGAAATCCTATTTCAAAATGTTCACACTTTTTATTAGTTAAATTATTCTTTGATCAATTTTCTTTGCAGCGCTGTTTATTAGATTTGTCTATTTGATAAAATAAATTGCTCAAGATACTTAATAAAATATAATAGGACATTCTATTTTAAAAATTGGCTCCAAAAAGGGATTTGTTATGTCCCTCGATTTATAAACGGTGGGAATATTGTCACATTTGATTGTTTACAAACAAAATATCACTTATCTGATTAATTTTTTGATTAGTATAATTAAATCTCAACCCCATTCAATCTTGTTTGCCTAAATACAATGTATACCTTGATTCACCTCTACCGACTACATATCTTAATACCATTTTAAATACGTCTTTTCCAAAGCCGGCTTTTATATAAAAAACTCTGCATTCGCCTCCCAACTCCCGAACTAAAAGCATGACTCATTAGTATGGGAAGAAGACTTGATAATTACCTTGTCTTCCCAACTTTGGGATAAACTTTTGCTTACATTATTCAAAACCTCTAATACAGCTCATATTAAACAATCACTTTCCTTTATCTATAATAGAGCTGTTCTTACCCCATAACAGATACCTACATTCATTGTGTAAGCCTCTCCGCTGTGCGGTATTGTTCCAAACTTACTGGATCATTAATACACCTTTTATATAATTGCTGTCATCTTCATAGTTTTTGGATTTCAGTTGGGTCTAAATGCTTAATGATTTTATAGTGCAATATTTATCTCACCCTACACAATGTTTTTTTGTCTCTTTATGCATCGATTCTTTGACTAAAAGACCCTTTTTATTGCATCTTTTTATTGCTCTCGCCTTTAAAGTAATATTTTCATGTGGGAAAAATGGCATCAAACTCTCAGTAACTACTAGCCGGAACTTTATGTGCAATGAGCATAGAAGCCATACTGCATTGTCTCTTATTCTATCCCAAAATATTTAAATTAATTTAATTCTTTTTATTTATTTTTCTCATCTTATACAACAGATAACAATAACATTACATCAAAAATTGCCATATATTATGTTACAGATCACAGGTGTTGTTCAATGACATTATTGAGATACATATAAATACAGCTAGGTCATGATATCCTGGAATATTCATGCACCCCAACCCACTAGGACTCATAAGGGATTGATAAAAAAATAGGCATCAACCGGGCTCCAAATGTCTTAAGGCAGCGAGGGCCGTGAAAGTTCATCGGCAGATAGCTCCAGTTGATCTCTACAGTATGCCATATCGCAGAGCCACTGTTCAATCTTTGGGTCTGAATTTTTGCCCCAATATAAAGCCACCCTCCTTTTGCCAGTAGTAGGGCCACCACCACCAATTTGCGATTGACTGGGTGCAAAGCTTTGAAGAGGCTAAGGAGACACATCTGGGGGATGCATGCCACTGGCTCCATCACCACCTTTGTGAGAGTTTTCATTACTTGCTCCTAGTCATATTGAACCGGATTACAAACCCAAGCAAGATGTATTTAGTCTGCCTCCAAAACCCCACACCGCACACATTTCTTGTCTGCTCAGAGTCCATATCTAAACATTATGGTAGGTATTTGTTGCAAATATTTGACGAGTATAATACGTAAATTTGAGCAAACCTGTCAGTGCACAACAAAAGCTCCAATCTGCCAGACCCAAATTTGGTGGAAGTATGACGTTCACTCTGTGATGCATTATATAATATCTGATAAGGTTCCAAAGGGTAGTGCTTATAAGCAAGACCTGGAGTGCTCCCTAGGGCATGAGGTTCAGCATGAAACTGAGGGCAGAGTTCTTGCAGGGCTTCCCGAAGGCTTAGCTTGTGAAGGTAAAGAGCTGTGTTGGGTTTGTATCACATCAGCCAGAACCATGAAAGCGCTGCGCACAGGTGGCATGTCGTTGGCGGATCGCACACAGCAGGGGTTCCACAGCAACGCAAATAGGATCGGTGAAAACAGCCGCGTGCCCCTGTAGACATGCAGTCTATCAGATATGTTACCATTAATCTGCACCCAGGCCAACTGGCTGGTGTACAGTAAGCGCATTCATTGCAGAAATGGCTAGTGGAGTCCCATGTGATGTACGTTTGTGAACATGTACTTCCAGTCAATGGAATCGAAGGCATCAGCAGCATCCTAAAGGACCACCGCCACCTGTATGAGGGATATAGATGGTTTAATAGTGTAAAAGGAGTACACAAATTGTGTGTGTTAGAGAGGATGGGGATACATCCTGACTAGTCTAGCAGTATCAGATCATAAGCAATGGTTGGAGCCAGTTGGCCAGTATCTTAGTCAGGATTGTGGCATTGGTATTTTTAAGGATAGTGGCCTATAAGATTCACACAATGCTCAGGCTATTTATCCGGCTTCAGCAATGCCATAACAAGGGCTTCCATGATAGAGAGGGCATTAATATCTGTTTAGCATACGCCTCCTCAAACATTGCATGAAGATGTGGTGCCAATATTTCAGAGAATTCTTTAAAAAATTCACCTGGTAAGCCATCAATGCCTTGGGCTTTGCCATTAGGATGTGTATGTATTACTTACCTAATCTCTTCCACTGTAATGGGCTGTACTTAGTACTCACGTTGATACAGGTAGAACCATGGCAAGACTACATCATCTAAGTACTCTGCTATCTCCATCTCTGAGTTTCAGCCTATATAAAGATGTGTCTAGAAGTCCGTAAATGCAGACAGAATGGCAGACATATCATAGCAAGTTGCACCAGCCAAGTAAGTGATACTGACTATATGTTCATTTGATCACAGTTCCTTTAACTTAGTGGCCACACTGCAACCCAGTCTACCTCCCTCCCTATACGCCCTCACAATGAGCCCGATGTAGGTAAATATGAAATACTAATTCCTAAATACTGAATTTTACCGATTCTGTATTTAGGAATCGGTATTTCATATGTAGCTAAAAATTCTGTAAAAAATACAGAATCGGTAATATTCGTTATTACCTAATCGGTAATACCGATTCGTAATAAGGAATCACCTTCCCATTCATTCCAATGGGCCTGGAGGCCCATAGGAATCAATGGGAAGCCATTCACTATTACCGATTCGGTAAATACCGAATCGGTAATAGGGGGAGCATATTCAAGGGTGGCTGGCTGTCACATTGACACCCTGTTGCACCCCTGATTCGTGCATGTGTGCACATTGGGCACACATACATGCCCTAAGGGCATGTATGTCTGCCACATGGCACTGAGAAAAAATCTAAAAATTGCTTTATTTAAGGTATTTGGGTGCATATTATCAAGGGGATTTATCTCCGCTTTTTTGGCTTTAAAAGCCAAGAAAGCGGAGATAAAATTATCTCCCTATTACCTAGCTGTGGCTAACACCAGTTACCGACAGCTAGTAGGAGATAGCGACTATCTTGGGCCCCACTTTGCATGTCAGTGATATTTATCACTAATGATATGCAAAGTGGGCGTGCCAAGATGTTAGCGACTGAAAACAGTCGCTAACATCGCTATCTCCTATTAACAACTTTTGGAGATATTCGGGCTAAAAGCGAATATCTCCAAAAGCTAACACCTGCCCTGAGCAGTTCTTAGCCATGTTATCCAATGGGAGGTGGATAACATGGCTAAGAGCATTAGCTCTGTAATGCAAGAATATCGCTGACTTTTCAGCGATATTCATGCATTGCGGCTATTTTTATCGCATTTGCGATAAACCTTGGCAATACCAAGGTTTATTTACGGTAAAAATCGCCGCAGCGGTAAATTTTTGTCTCTAACCAAGCAATAGCGATAATTATCGCCATTGCTTGGTAAAATGCCCCAAGGTATTTACCACCAACTTGTAGTTGGAGGTAAATAACGAATCCTGATAGCAAAAATGCACTCACTCGAGTGCCACCTACATAGCTTTTAAGGATTCTGTAATTTACCAATTTCTTAAAATAAGGATTTAGGGCCAGATGTAAGAAGCCTAATTCCGGTCAGTAACGGCCGAAAGTACCGAATTTCGGCCGTTACCCACCTGAATTAGGCTTTTCAGATGTAGGTGGCCAAAATGTAGGATTCCGTATTTTACCGAATCGGTAACTTAAGGAATCAGTAAATTACCGAATTCTTAACATACCGATTCAGTAAATTAGCGAATCCTTAATGTAGAGAGCACTCAAGTGAGTGCTTTTTACATTTACATTTAAGGATTTGTTATTCACCACCAACTATTAGTTGGTGGTAAATTCTGAATACCTTTCAAAAAGCAACTTTTAGGTTTTTATTCAGTGCCATGTGGCAGACATACATGCCCTTAGGGCCCTTAGGGCATGTATGTCTGCCACATGTGCACCCATGCACCATACAGGGGTGCAACAGGGGTTCAATGTGACACCCTGCCACCCTTGTAGGTCTACCCCCTATTACCGATTCGGTATTTACCGATTCAGTAATTCTCATTCATTCCTATGGGCCTCAGGTCCCATTGGAATGAATGAGGAATACCGATTCGGTAAATACCGAATCGGTAGTTACCGAATTTTACCGATTCTGTAAAATTTACCGATTCATTACCTACATATCATTTACCGATTCTAAAATACAGATCAGTAAAATTTGGTATTTTAGAATCGGTAAATGATATTTACCTACATCTGGCCCTCTGTATTTTACCGAATCCTTAAAACCTGCTTCCTACATTAGAACAGGCGAAAAACCGGTCGGTAACGGGATAATTACCAATTTTCGTCCGTTACCGACAGGTATTTAGCTACCTGCATATGGCTCAATGTATCAACGTGAAAAGTGGTGCGCTTCTTGTGCTGCCATGTCGGCATACATAGTGACATGATCCCTAATGGCAACCAGCATACTGGGACTGGACACAAAGTTGCTTTTCAGGATCCACAAGGTTCTTTTTATATCATCGGCAGCTGTGAACGTATATCCCTCAAGATACTTTCTTACGCTTCTATGCATACAACTCGGCTGGTAACTTTAAATGCCTCCCACAAAATATTTGTCTCCGTCACAGTACCCTGATTTTTTTAAAGTACTCAAGGATAGCTATGTGCAATCTTGCCCAGAATAGTTGCATGTAACCTCCATTCAAACGGTGTGGGTGTGTGTGTAAGAATTGAAACCACCAGTTGAGCCAGCGCAAGGTCACACAGCATTCTGGGCATCAGCTGTACATCTATTACCCAAGTGCTCCCCTCATGGGTCTCCAGCCAATAGTCCAATCTAGACCATGGGCCATGCACCGAATAGGTTAAAGTGCCCTCTTTCCTCTCTGGGTTCTGAATCTCCATATGTCGATGAGACCATAATCTATCGTTCACTCACTTAGAACCTGGGTCAGAGTGTTTGCCCTACCAGTCTGCCGCTGCTGACTGGTTTAGTCCTGGTTTTAGGTATGTGCTGAGGTCCCCATATATTGGCTTAAGGCTTTATCGTATGTAGGCATTGCCAGAGCTGGGTATAGAATTCGGGATTGTCTATGTTAGGCCTGTAGGAGTTAACAATGGTCACTGAGGTGCCACATAGACTTCCCTGCACTATCATGGTCTCTAAATGAGTGACAGCTAATGGCACACCTTATTAACAAGTACAAGTACCCCCTCAGGAGTTTGAAGAGTAGAATGAGGCCATTTGGAATCAGGTCCATCTAGCACCAACAGCAATCTCTGTGTGGTAAGTGAGATGTGTCTCTTGTAGGAGGGAAATGTGCACATGGTGTCTGTGTAAATAGGCAAGTACATGGCGTGTTTTCTTGGCGTTGTTAAGCCCCCGAACATTCCTTGTGACCAGATATGTGACCTGGGCTGGGGTCATGTTAATATCTTTTAATGCTGTAATGTATTATGTATCTGCATTATCACTACATAGCATTTCCCATGGCAACAACAACTATTAGCCTATCAGTGGCAACTCAACCAATAAACAGAAATCCCATCCCCCACTCCTTTCTGCATCCCAATTATGCCAAAAACAGCCCCTTAACGTGAAAGAAAAAAAGGCACATCTACTAACAATACAATATAAGGCATAACAACAAGTGTGACATCACGTCATAAAGGCATATGGGGTCTACCCTTGCAGGGGTGGCTAGAGGTTCAAGTCCCCTCCAGTTGGTCAGAGATAACCAGGAGACCAGGAAAGTGTCAGCTTAGCAACAACCACATTCCAGGATTATACAAGTGGCTCCACTGGGCTTGATTGCAGAGACCCATGCAGACCCACTGACCAGATTGGCAGGTACCCAATGAGATCATAGGATAGGCTATTTCAAGCAAGGTCGATACATATTTAGGGCTCCCCTGGCGGGACGAGAGGGGGTACCCCTCCTTGCATCTGCAGAATCACGTAGCTTGGCTGCTTCCCTCCTGATGCAATGATCACCATCAGACCCCTTCTGACATCTGGATCAATATAGTGCAATTTAGATTACGCATGTGTTTGAGGCAACTTTTTTATCAAGTACGGTGTGGCGAATATTTTTTGCACCCCAAGGTGTTCTCTGCATAATCTAGCTGGTTACAGCATGGCATTAAGTATGGGCGAATTTTGCGAATCTCGCGTTCGCGAATTTTGCGGATTTGCGAACTCGCAATCCGCAAAATCCGCGAATTTGCGGATTTTTTTTGTGTGTTCGCAAGGATTTCTGCCAGTTCGCGAGGGTTTCGTACCAGTTCGCAATTGCGAACTTACATTTTGGCTCGCAACGGTCGCGATTATGTTGTTTCTACGTCTGGTTCATCATCACAGGTTCCCAGCACCCTCTGTTTCACCACTGCAACCCTCTGTTACATCAATGCCACCCTCTGGTTCATCATCACTGTAGATTATGGGGGGGGAAAAGCAAGCACACCAGCCCTGCTTCAACTGACATGAATTAATTTGGGGTTAGTTTATTAATGTGTCACTGTTTTAAAATTCCAGTCTGGCACCTGCTTCCTTATCTGTAATTTGCTTTCTGTTGCAGTGCATTTTTTTTTCCAGGACCTTTGTGGCCTACTTGTAGCTATTCTATGAGCCTGCTGTGAGGGTCAGAGCAGGGTCATACAATTGTTGCAACTAGCAACTGAATTCTGGAGGGGCCCCAGTCAGGAAGCACTACAGGGAATTGTTACTAATGATGAGTTTGAACTCTTGCACCTGCAGAGTGCCTTCAGTTTTGCAAAACACGTTTTACTGCAATTTCGCGGGATTTGCGGGGCGCGAACACTCGCGAGATCGGATTCGGAAGCTGCGAATTTGTGCGAATATGCAATTTGTTTTTTTGCGGCGTGTTAGTTCGCAAGGTTTTGTGCATTTTTGCAAGCCGCTCGTAGCGCAAGGCGCAAAGTTACCCTCGCGGTCGTTCAAGGGTGCGGCCATCTTGTTTGCCTGACGTATTTCTGTTTCTGGGCGCGAAGTGTAATCTCGCAAAGTGTGCAGCTCGCCAGTACAGTTTCGCGAGTGTTCGCAAGGAAAATCTCGCGCGAACTTACCCGCGCGGTCGTGAACGGGCGCGGCCATCTTGTTTCTCATTCATTGCTATGGTTCTGGGCATGGTCTTTGTATCCTCTCTAAATCTCTGCCATCCTTTGCTTGTTTGAAGTTTTTTTTATCTATTTTACTTATTATCTATCCCTCTATTTTTCTAGCCCTATATTTTTGTGTTTACTGCTACTTTTGGTTAATTTTAAACTACTTTTTTAAACTCTTTTCTTTTCTTCTCTTCCCTATTCTATTTTCTTTATTCCTTTCCGCCCAGACCATGGTGAAGGGAGCCGGGAAGCATCCCGAGAAGGGGAAGGGTCCCGCACCCCGTGTCCGGCTCCCGTGCGGGCGTTTGAGGGGGGAGGAGGTCGTACCCAGGGAGATCTTTACCCCGGAGGAGGTGGGCCAACTCATTTTTTATGTTCAGCGCCGCCTCCCCAGGACCATCATGGGAGGCGGCAAGATCAGTGCCGGGCACGGGGTCCGGGAGCGCCGGAAGCGGTGGGAGAAGGTGTGCCAGGCCATTTACCACCACTCTCGGGTCTGGCGCACCTACAACCAGGCCACCCACCACTGGACGGATGTCCTGACCCGTGAGCGAGATCTGCTCGACCTCCTTGGCCTTGAGATCCCCGGGCTTGGTGAGTAGTAGTAGCTATTTCTTTACTACTATGTTTTCTCCTGCTGTGTTATTATATTGCAAATTTTAGTTTTTTACCAAGAGCAATAATGCTGCTCATTACATTGTAGGTAAATTATATTTCAAAATCTTCTGTGCATTTCAGGTACACTGCTCTCCTTCTTCTCAGTAGTGTTGCTACTATGCTTATTTGTTTCAGATTTTGTGTTCATTTCATTGGCCTGTGAAATTATGTATGAGTGTAGTTTAAAGAACTGCGTAATGCTACACACTAAGGTTCAGATTTTTAATTACCGGCGCATCCCTGCAAAGTAGCAGGATGCGCCAGTAATTGTGCGTCACGCCACCATCACCCATGGTGCGCCGTATTTACAATGCGGCGCACCATGGGCCCAAAACGTCACCAAAGCGTTACGCATCTGTGCCGTAAAGGCGGCGCATTGCTGGAGTTGCGTCGCAACGATGGTGCTGCTCCATCAATGCTCTGGGGTGCCCTATCTCCCCAATGCTGCGTCAAGCCGTACGTCTGCTTCAAGCAGGCGCAGGGTTTGAGTCACGCATCATTGTCCTCAAAGTGACTGATTGAAATCTTGTAGATTTCCCTCAGCCACTTTTAGGATGCGTTCCTGCGCAGGAACGCCCTCCCTTGCGCCGGAACGCCCCCTATTGGCGCAGGGCTTTACAACGTGATGCATCTCCCATATGCGTCACGTTGTTAATATACGCCGCACCATTGCGCCTCTTTTGTGCTGCCGCTGCATCACAAAAGTCACGCAACAATGGAGCAAAAGAGCCGCAAGGGGCTTCTAAATCAGCCCCTACAGACTCAAGTCCAGTCCTTCCTTTGTACACATGGCGATAAGAAGAAATAGTGGTGGTGGATTGATAGTTTGAGTATTTTAATGACTGGTTAATGTAGTAGGAAACTTTAGTGTAGTCGCTGATCTTCAATCACGATGGACTTTGGCTGTCACTTCGCGTGCTGCGGACTGCTGCCTGCCAATCCTAGGCAAACCTTTTTAGTACTTTGTTTAGTGAGTTACATAAGAAGTTTCCAATTCGACGGTCCGCAAATCAAGCAATACTAATAACATAGTAGACCACATGAGATTGGTCAATAATATATCCTGTGGAATAGTTGTCTATTTGCTATTTCGCCAAAATACTTTGTTATTTCTTTTGAAATGTTTGATTTGGTTGACAAATATCATCCTGTTTTTCTTTCTTTCATGTTGTACATCAGCTTCCCCCAGGGGCAAGAGGACACAGGAGGAGGAGGAGGAGGAGGGTGCTATTGAGGATGCAGGCCAGGATCAGGCAGGCAAGGCCTCCTTTGCTGGCCCCAGTAAGTTTTAATTTTAATATAGAGTACTTATTTTTTCCCAGCGTTCCTCATTTGATTTTTTCTAAATCGTCTTTGATCTTCTTGTAGACTGGATCTAAATTCTTATCCTGCCTCGACTATGACTCCGTGTGGTATTACTAGATTATTCTTATTAGTCTGTCTGTGTAGCTAACTAAGATTGCACATTTGGCAATTCCATTGGACTCCCATTCTAGTCAGCAATAGCTCTATGCACTGAGTGCAGTCCTCTGGGATTGTCCATAATGTCTTTTCAAGTCTTCTAAATGTTTATGCTTTGACAATTGCCAACAATAAAAAGGTGAATGACAACCAAGAAAGAATAAGATACTACTTTACTTTTGGTTTGGATAGGAGGACAATCCATTTTACTACTGTTGCAGGGACAAATCTGCACAAACAGAACTATGGACACTAAATAATGCATTGCTTAGCTTATCAATTATAATAGGTGCTGTTAGACTTTCCACATACCTCAGTGATAACAGACTTTGTAGTTGAACCCCCAATCTCCTTACTGACTAGATAGTGTGGCAGAGTCATTTAGCTCCCAAAGTCACCGATGGCAGAGGCACGGACTTATGCTTGCAAGAATTCCAAAACCTTTAGCTCATCCACTCTAGTCTGGAGGACCAAAAACCACAGAGTCTATTTGAGTTTAAAAGCTTTATTAAAAGTAAACACATTTATTGAAATCAAGTTTGTCATAAAAGTAAACGTTTAACTGGAAATGGAAAAGTGCTTAGTGCTGACGATTAATTGGACACATTTCTTGTGGTCGAGCCGAGCTCTCACCTGGTTTGAACTTGATCCTGCTCGTGTTCTTAGAAGTCAAGCTTCTGTCTGTTAGGAGAAAAAGTGGTGCGTGTTAAAAATAAAAAGCAAGCATTCATCAGTTGTGCCAAAAAGTGCAGCAAGACAACAGCCTTCCCTGGAAAAAGGGACATTTTTACTTTACAGTAGACAGTCACAAATTATTAAATTGTATACTGTTTTTTTCACATTTCTTTCTTCCTCCTAGACCAAATATTATATAGTAGTGAGTGGTGTATTCTAACATTATCAAATGTACTTTGTAGGTGGAACATCTGGAGGCGGGGCCAGCGTCGAGGTGGTGGTGGCATTGGACGAGGACAACTCTGGGGAGGAGGCGGTGGAAGTGCCGGACAAATCTGTGGGGGATGACACGGTGGTGGCGGGCAGAGGTAAGCTATACATTCCTTACTCATTTGAGATTGAAGACTGCAGAGTGTGCTTTCTGCACAGGTGTATTATAAATAAACCAGGTAGTAGCCTCCTCTAAATGTACTTCGACTTAGCTGTGAAGTTTTTGGCGAGAAGAATCCCAATCAGATTTGAGGTGAACTTGATGGAAGGGATGAACGAAAAGCGAAAGAAGGGTGTAAGTAAGTGTGGAAGGACGAGAAATGTAATGATGACTGGCAAAGAAGAATGATATGTGTTTGCTCGGTCCCCGAGGTGCCTGGGAAGGAAAGAATATGGTATGGTGCATGGCTGGGTGAATGATGAAGCAAGGATGGGTGTAAGGAGAACAACCTGGGTGGGTGAAACAGAAACTGTATGTGTGCATATACTTGGAATGGATGGATATTAAAGCAGGATATGCGTGTGAATGGATATCAGTACAGTGTGTTTGTTTCATTGATGACGCCAAACATGTCCTTAAATGAAAAGGAACTAAACCCATCCAAGAATGTGTGAAGGACAGTCCTTAAAGTTTACATGATACTAAGAACTGATATGATAGGACCAAGGTTTCTTAAATTCCATTCACACAGCTGTGTGCAGATTTCTGGCCTTCTGTAGGAAGTGCAGAAGTTACTCTGCAATCAGTTCTGAAACCTCTAGCGAGCCAAGGCTCAAAAATAGTTTGTGCAGCAAAGCAAAAAATAATAAAGTGCATTGCAGGGGTGTAACGCAAGCTCCTGCAGGCCCGGCACCACAGGGGAGCCCCCAACCCTCCAGTGGCCCGAGCAGTACAAAGGAGACCCCATTCAGAGCAAGGCAAATGAATATCTGTAAGATGTGGAAGTTTCGGGACCCCCTCATCAAATTCTGCTGGCAGCCCCAGCATTCTGCTTTACAACTCTGGTGCAGTGAAGGCAAGGTGTAAATAATGCCAATTCCAGATGATGCACCATTGACACTTTACTATTCACTAATATGGGCCAGATGTAGGTAATTCTTTTTTATCGATTCATAAATACTGAATTTTACCGATTCAGTATTTATGAATCGGTAAAATAGAAGTAGTGATATGTAGGTAAATTTCTTTTCCAATTTACTGAATCGGTAAGAATCGGTATTTACCGATTCGGTAAATACCAAATCGGTATTGCCCATAGATTCCTATGGACCTTGAAGCCCATAGGAATCAATGGGCAATACCGATTCGGTATTTACCGAATTGGTAAATACCGAATCCTGCAAGGGTGCAGGGGGTGTCACTTTGACCCCCTCTAGCACCCCTATTTACGGCATGGGTGCCATGTGGCACACAGACATGCCCTAAGGGCATGTCTGTCTGTCACATGGCATAGGTGTGCATGCACACATGTGCATGCACACCTGGATTCAGTATTTTACCACCCAATTGGATTGGGTGGTAAAATACCAAGGGCCAGATGTAGGTAAATCTCATTTACCAATTTTAAAATACCGAGTCATACCGAATCGGTATTTCATAATCGGAAAACGAGATGTAGATAAAAAATCGGTAAAAATTACCGAATCTGAATCAGTCGGTATCCCATATCGGTATTTACCGAGTCGGAATTTACCTACTCGGTAAAATCCGAATCGGTAAAACCCAAACACACCAATGGCTCCATGGCCCATAGAAAAACCGACTCGGTAATTCCCGAATCGGTAAAATCCGAGTCGGAAATTTGAAACGGACAAACATGTGAGCCTGTGAACCAATCAGGAACTCCAACCACACCCAAATCCAAATCCACTGGGGAACTAACCAATCAGATCCAAGCACCCTCCCCAGTACCTGGGACTGGCCACACCCATGCAGGTGCAGAAACCAACAGTCAGGAGAGCAGGAGGACTGGAGCAGGCTTCCCTGAGCTAACCAACACAGCGCCATGGAGAGTCAGGAGGCACAGAAGGATTCTGCAGAGCGCAAGAGGAAGCAGAAGTTCAGCCAGGAAGAACTTCATGTGCTTGTATCAGAGGTGACAAGCAATTACAGCAAACTTTTTGGCAAACAATCCCAGCATGTTGCAGAATCTATCAAGCGCAGCACCTGGATGGAAATACAAGGCAAGGTAAATGCCATTGGTGTCACCCACCGTGACCATGAAGATCTTAAAAAACGGTGGTATGACAATGACATCCGGATAGTTACAAAGAAGAAACTTGCTACCCACCGCAAGGAAAGTGATGCAACAGGGGGAGGAAGAAACCGAGCCCCTAGACTCAGCGACATCAATGAGATGGTGGCATCCACCCTTGAGAAGGAATGCATCCACGGCATCGGGGACGCAGACAGCTCAAGAAGAGGCGCAAAAAAACAAGGTAAGATGCAAGTACATTGTCATTTACCCATGTACCTATTCCCCTCACACACTCTGTGTGCCCAAATCAGACTCCAGAACAGGTTTAACTAATGTCCTGCAATGCATCCTGGGAAATGTAGTCATGTGTAGATACCTCAGAGCAGTCAGCATGCATTGCAGCAAGGGGACCAACAGACAAGTAGCATAGCAAATGAGAGACAGGCAAAGGTGCAATCGAATTGTGTATTATCATGAGACACAGGTGAACAACTCCACTGACACAATGTCCATGTCTGTCCACAGGAGAGTCAATGCGCAGCACACCAGAGGATAGAGCGAAGAGGAAGGAAGGAGCAGGACCAAGCACATCACACGGTGGGAATGCCCAAGAGCAGGCAGCTGTGTCAGCAGAGGAGCCTACATCACCACATCCACAGTCCCCTCTCCTATTCGAGAGTCAGGAGACAGGAGCGACAGGACATTCAGCCACACCCACAACACCATCCCCAGTGCTGGGAAGGGCAAGGTGCCATGATGGGCCCCCTCGTAGAATATTAGAAACATCTGAGGAGGAGGAGGAGGAGGAGGAGGAGGTTAACACACAGGAAACAGGCAACACCGAAGAGCTGCCCACTCCCAGAGTTACGCGGGCAAGTGTCCGAGGGCGAAGGCCACGGGAGGCAGAGGATGTGCGTCAAGGTCAGGGTGTCTTCTGCGGACTGGAGGCCACCATGGTCAAAGTTCAGCGCCTGCAGGCAAAAGCGATGATGGGGGTTCAGAGGCAGGCACACGCAACAAACAAGAAACTCGATGCAGTAGGCAAAGGGCATAGGGGAAATGGCAGACAGCATGCAGACTATGGCGTCTGGAATATCTGACATTACACAGTGCATGACTGTCCTGTGTGACAAGTTGGACAGGGACCATTTACAGAGATGCAAGGCCCGTGCGGATACGCGGCAGCAGATAATGGCCTTGAACAGGTTTGCCACTGCTACCAACGTGCTGTGCAGACGGTCAGTGAGGATGCAGGATGCAATAGTGCAGTGCTGCAACAATTTAACTGAAGGAATGGCCCGGATGACCTCTGCAATGGAGCTTGTGCTCGCTCAACAGACTGGCGCTGGAGGCGACACTTGTGTGTTGGAAAGTGAGGGGTCTACCAGCAGGAGTGGTGCAAGCACTCCTGTGCAAGACTTACGTCGGAGCTGCAGGCGTCGTGTAAGTGAGACAGGCAACACTGAGATCATTGGCTCACAGCCACAGCAGTCCCGCCCTGTGGTCCGTGGCCACAGACAATGAAATTGCCCTCCACCCAAGGAAGAAGTCACGGTGGTGTTAACCATGACAACACAGTCATGGACTGTTTGACATTGTATGCCCAATGTGTGCTATCAATGCTGTGGTGTAGTGCAAATTAAACTACTTACACAAATTACTCTGCCTGCCTGTGTATCATTACTCACTCAGAAATATTGCTGTGTAATCTCTTCCCGTCTCAGTCTCCCATCTGTAGCTGCTGCTGCCACCATAGCATGGGGCTCTGCCTCCTCTATGTCATCATCAATGTCCTCATGATGAGTGATCTCCACCTCTGTGCCTTCCTTTGTTGCGAGATTATGTAACATGGCACATGTCGCTATGATCTTGTAGCAGATTAATGGAGTGTACTGCCGTGCCCCTCCACTCTTGTGGAGGCAGCAAAACCTGCTCTTAAGGAGTCCAAATGTGCGCTCCACCACGTTGCGTGTAGATCTGTGAGCAACATTGTAGCGCCTTTCACTCCTGGTGGATGGGTTGAGGTAGGGAGTGAGCACGAAGGACCGCAGGGCATATGCACTGTCGCCTAGGGGGGAGAAAGAATGACATTAATTGCATCTACATGAGACGTAGAACTGCTGTGAGTGTTATGGTGTGTCAATGTGAATTACCTAGCAGGTATCCATTTCCGAATTCTCCGGCAAGTAGGCGTGTGTAAATTCCACTATTCTGGAATATATACGAATCATGGGTACTCCCGGGGAACTTGGCGACGATGTCTGTGATGATGTTCCCTGCGTTACATATGACCTGGACCTTGATGGAGTGCGTAGATTTACGATTCCTGTAAATGTGCTCTGTGGCTGCAGGTGGACAGAGTGGGACGTGGGTTCCATCGATGCAGCCTATCACGTGAGGAAAGTGTGCCAGGTGATAGAAATCTGTCTTGGTTTTTGCTAATTCTGCTGAGGTAGCAGGGAATGAAATGTAATGCCCCATCCTCTGCATCATGGCGTCAAGAAACCTCCTGAAGAAGCGGGACAGGCAGCCCTGGGACACACCACCGACTGCAGCTATCACGCTCTGGTAGCTCCCAGAGGCCAGCAGGTATAAGCAACATAGCACCTGGACATGGGGTGGGATGGCATGGGCCCTGGGTGTTGGGTGGTCCAGGAGTGGGTGTAGGTCCCTGATCAAGTCCTTGATGGTGTCAGGGTGTAGCCTGTACCTTTGGAGTATTTCAGGCTCTGTCAGTTGGAACAGTGTTATCCTTTGCCTGTACACTTGTTCCTCCCTTAGCCTTTCTCTCTCTCCTGCTGCCTGTAGTCTTCGCCGTCTTGCTATGACGTAAAAAGCCGCCATTATGGGTGCAGAGGTGCATTTTGGGACTCTTTTTGTAGCCCTCCCCTGGTTACCACCTGCATTCACTTAATGGTAAATACCGACTTATGAATACCGAATTTCTGCAAATTCTGTATTTTTGGGCTTACCTACATCTCCATGGCCTTTTTTTACCGTATTTTATTTACCGATTCGGAAACTTACAATTCGGTATATCTGAATTCAGTAGATTCCGCCACGGTAATTTTGCACGTTCATATTTACCGAGTCGGTTAAATTCCGACTAATATTTACCGAGTCGGATTTATTCCGACTCGTGTTTTCCGAATCGGAAAATTTTGGCCTCCTACATCTCATTTCAAGGATTCCGGTCGGTAACGGCCGATTTTACCGATTTTCGGCCAATACCGACCGGTAATAGGCGACCTACATCTGGCCCCAAATCTTAAAGGCCTTTGGGACTCAGAAGAGTCCCACCTACATCTGGAAATATCGAATCTGTAAATATACCGAGTCGGTATTTTACCGAATCTGTAAATTTACCGAATCGGTAAATATACAGAGTCGGTATTTTACCGAATCTGTAAATTTACAGAATCGGTAAATTTACAGATTCAGTAAATAACTGGCCCCCTACATCCCAATCACCAAATACCGGTCGGTAACGGCCGAATTCGGGCGTTACCGACCGGTATTTGGGCTCCTACATCCGTCCCTATTTTTCTTGTTTACAGCACTAAGGGGCATATTTATGAGATTCTTATCAATCAGTCATCAATCATCATCATAACATTTGTATAGCGCGCTACTCACCCGGAAGGGTCTCAAGGCGCTTGGGGGAGGGGGTCCGCTACTGCTCGAACAGCCAGGTCTTGAGTTGTCTCCTGGAGGCGAGGTGGTCCTGGGCCAGCCGAAGGTGGATGGGGAGGGAGTTCCATGTCTTGGCCGCCAGGTAGGAGAAGGATCTGCCTCCGGCGGTTGCTCTTTGGATGCGTGGTACGGCGGTGAGGGCGAGGCTAGTAGACCGTAGATGGCGGGTAGGCGTGTAGAAGGTCAGGCGGTCGTTGAGGTACTTGGGGCCCAGGTCGTGGAGAGACTTGTGTGCGTGGGTGAGGAGCCTGAATGTGATCCTCTTGTTGACGGGGAGCCAGTGCAGGTCCCTTCGGTGGCCGGAGATGTGGCTGCGTCGGGGGATGTTCAGGATGAGTCGGGCGGAGGCGTTCTGGATGCGTTGGAGTCTTTTATGCAGCTTGGCTGTGGTTCCGGCGTAGAGGGTGTTTCCGTAGTCCAATCGGCTGGTGACGAGGGCCTGGGTGACCGTCTTCCTGGTTTTGGTTGGGATCCATCGGAAGATCTTACAAAGCATGCGTAGGGTGTGAAAGCATGATGAGGAGACGGCGTTGACTTGTCTGATCATCGAGAGGGAGGAGTCCAGGATGAAGCCCAGGTTGCGTGCGTGGTCTGTTGGCTCGGGAGTGGTGCCCAGGGCTGGGGGCCACCAGGAGTCGTCCCAGGCAGAGGGCGATGGTCCCAGGATGAGGACTTCTGTCTTGTCTGAGTTCAGTTTCAAACGGCTGTTCTTCATCCACTGGGCGACGTCTTTCATCCCTTTGTGTAGGCTGGTTCTGGCGGTGTCGGGATCTTTGGTGAGGGAGAGGATCAGCTGGGTGTCGTCGGCGTAGGAGATGATGTTGAGGTTGTGTTGGCGTGCGATGGCGGCAAGAGGTCTCATGTAGATGTTGAAGAGGGTGGGGCTGAGTGATGATCCTTGCGGAACACCACAGATGACTTCGGTGGCCTCTGATCGAAATGGGGGGAGGCGGACTCTCTGTGTTCTTCCGGCGAGGAACGAGCCGATCCACTCCAGTGCCTTCTCTTGGATGCCGATGTTGCTGAGGCGCTGTATTAGGGTGCGGTGGCAGACAGTATCGAACGCTGCGGAAAGGTCCAGGAGGATGAGTGCCGCTGTTTCCCCGTTGTCGAGCAGGGCTCGGATGTCGTCGGTTGCTGCGATGAGGGCGGTCTCGGTGCTGTGGTTGGCTCTGAAACCGGACTGCGAGGGGTCGAGGGATCCGTTCGTCTTGAGGAAGGCGGCAAGCTGTCTGTTGACGATCTTCTCAATGACTTTGGCAGGAAAAGGAAGGAGCGAGATGGGGCGGAGGTTTTTGAGGTCGGTGGGGTCCGCTGTTGGTTTCTTCAGTAGGGCGCTGAGCTCGGCATGCTTCCAGCTCTCCAGGAAGGTGGCGGTGTCGAAGGAGGTGTTGATGATGTCTCGGAGTTGGGGTGCGATGGTGGAGTTGGCCTTGTTGAAGATGTGGTGGGGGCAGGGGTCAGTCCGAGATCCGGAGTGGATGCTGTTCATCGTGCGGGCTGTGTCTTCGGTGGTCACCGTGGTCCATGTGCGGAGGGTGTCGGGGGGGTGTTGGTTCGACGGTTTGGTGCATGGGTGGTGCGCCGAAATTGTTGTGGATGTCGGCAATTTTGCGGTGGAAGAACGAGGCGAGGGAGTCGCAGAAATCTTGTGAGGGAGTGAAGTCGTTGTTGCCGGTGCTGGGGTTGGAGAACTCCTTGACGATGGTGAAGAGTTCCTTGCTGTCGTGGGCGTTGTTGTCCAGTCGTTCTTTCAGTGATTTCTTCTTGGTGGTGCGGATGAGCTGCTGGTGCTTGCGGGTGGCGTGTTTGAGGGTGGTCATGTTGTCAGTGGTCTGGTCGAGGAGCCAGGCTTTCTTGAGGGAGCGGCAGGTCTTCTTGGAGTCCTTGAGTTCGACGGTGAACCAGGAGGCCTTCTTGCTTCTGGGTCTGCTAGGAGGGTTCTTCAGTGGTGCGAGTTCGTCGGCGCAGGCGGTCAGCCACTGATTGAAGTTGAGGGCTGCTTCATTGGGGTCCATTGTGTTGGTGGGTGGGTTCTGGCTGAGGTAGGTGGTGAGCTGGTGGGCGGTGATCTTGCTCCAGCTTCTGTGAGGAAGCTGTTGCGGGTGGTGATGGGTTGTGGTCCTTCTGAAGCTGAAGTTGACGCAGCTGTGGTCGGTCCAGTGGAGTCCGGTGGTGTGGCTGAAGGTGATGAACTTGCTGGATGAGAAGACGGGATCAAGCATGTGGCCGGGGTAGTGGGTGGGGGTGTTGACCAGTTGCTTGAGTCTGAGGTTGGCAAGGTTGTCCAGCAAGGCGGCGGTGTTGCGGTCCTTGTTGTTCTCCAGGTGGAAGTTGAGGTCCCCTAGGAGGATGTAGTCGGCGGAGGAGAGGGTGTGTGGGCTGATGAAGTCCGTGATGTCTTCGCTGAATTGTGTGCGTGGTCCTGGGGGTCTGTAGATGAGGGTGCCTCTGGGGGTCGTCTTTGGGTCGGTGTGAATCTGGAAGTGGAGGTGCTCGGCGGTGGCAAAGGTGTCGTTGGAGTCGGTCGTGATGCGGTCTTATGCAGCACTGCACAGCAAGTCACCTTGCTGCACCACCCCAAGCTGCGCCAAAAGGAAAGGGTAAGCAAGCACCATATTTAAGCAATACATCACATTCCTGTCCTTTTCCATCAGTGGTAGTGCCGCTTCAGCAGCCTAGTGCCAACCCAGGCACCCTTGCCTCATGGTGCAAGGGTGCCTGTTTTGTAGGCAGGATTGGTTTTGTGCAGGAAGCAGCCACTTCTTGCACAAAAACAATCCATAGAGGCGTTTTGCTCTTTCTAAGTGTGCTGCTGAATGTAGCACACATAGAAAGAGGAAAAAAACGAGGCAAAGTAAACATATTTCTCCTTGTTATGCCTCACCTGGGGAGGCGTATCTTTTTGGTGCATTTCCAGGTTTGCCAGGTCTGGTAAATCAGGAAATGTGTTAAAAACCATGGGATTTGCATGGGACACTCCCCTCAATGCCTATGGAACGCCTCCCTGGCACAGAGTAAGGCAGTGCAGCGATTTGAACTGCGTTGCCTTACTCCAGATTTATGAAGCCATTCAAAGCCACACAATGTGGCTATGTGTGACTTTGTGTCGCTTCATAATCTGGCTTAGAGAGTTGTGTCATGCATGTACCACTTTGCGCAGTGAAAACGTGATGCCAGCCTCATAAATCTGCCCCTACGTGTTCACCACTTTGTATGAACAGGTCAGGAGGAGGAAAGGTGGAGAATGTTTCCTTATTAGACTCTCTAAAAGCCCTTTACCTAGGATAAATGATCTAAGGGAGTGCAAAGAATCCTGGATACTTTACAAGGTCACACAGCAACGTTGCAGTACATAATGCAAAGCGAAATGCACACTCACTTCCCTAATCAGCGCAGTTGTGATGGTTTGAGCTCATTGTCATGTGAGTATGAGAGTTGTGTATTTTGTATGGGGCGTAACTGGACCACTTAGGACCTGATTCTGAATCAGGTGGAGTGAAATTACCACATCGAATGTTCACTCTGCAGGATTCAGTTTTACCGACTGTGGTAGACCTATACCCAATCTTTCTGGCTGGTAATTTGGGCCGTAAAAATCACCAAGCTCCTGTAACTTCATTGAACTTTTATTTAACAGGGGGAGTGTACATTTCTAAAAAAAAATTACATTTACCTCAACTCCATCACCCCCCTAACCAACCCACAGATCTGGGTATACAATTACCAGCTGTCATACCACATATGCAATTATACCCTTTAGAATGGCAAACTTTTTGTGTTTTTGGAAAAATTTGTACAACAGAGAAATTACCAAATCCGTGGGTTTTTATCCGTAATTGAAATTGAGCAGTACTGAAATGAAATTACTGCACTGTAACTGTAAAATTGCATTTGATTATACTGTTACCACAGTACTGTGCAACCTATAAAATGGACCATAGTGTTTTATGCACCTTATTAACAGTGCTACTCTCTTTGTGATCAGTGTAACTGGAAGAAGGCAATTTCTATGCTATTGTAATAGGTACTCTCCATAGCATTCAACTCATTGATTAAGTACACAAACCTCGCTTAAAAGTTAGTTACTTTGCATCAAGGGATTTCTTTCCAGTGACAATTCAGTGGCAGCTCCACCACAGGGAACGGCACTATTCTCAGCTCAAAATGAAGCAGAGGGCAGAGAAGACTGGCAGAACTCCCATTACCACCAAATCTTTTACTTTCACTTCTTACTCTTTTACTGGAACTCAATTCTCAAAATTAAGTTTACAGTTCAGACTTTCTGCTAAGGGCTTATTCAGTGAACGGACTTAACAGTTCTTGATAAGAATTGATTTTGCATGATAGTGAAATTTGTCACATCAGTCATGTCATTTTGGGCGAGGTGCTGGGCAAGATGCCAGCAGATATGTGAAGCTTCCCTTCACAACAGAGCACTTTCTTTTTTTAAACTGATATTCAGGGCTCGTGGTCCCTGCCTTCGATGTGGGATTCCTTTCCATTCAATGGTCTCCCCTTGACGGTTTTCTGACAACCCTCTTCATCACTGCTGAGCAGGTTTATCAACGGATGACAGCCATTTTGTGAGTCATGCCACTCGGCTCCTTTCTCTTCAGCGAAGTGCTATGAAGTCTCCTGGAATCATTATGTAACTGCTCCTCCTAGCCTTTTCCATATTTATATTTCGTATGTATAAATTATGCTTTCTCCTTCCACTGTAACCCTGCTGATGAATGGATGACTGCCATTCGTGCTGCACATCACTCGATCTCTCCCTCATAATATAAACTCTGCTTACTCAATTTGATTTACTTTTAATACTTTCTACCTCAGTTTTTCTCATGATGTTTCTTTTGGCTCATCTCTGAGGTTTCAGCATCCACTACGCTATGTGGCCGCAATTTTAGACTCCAACCTCTCTTGACTGAACTTTCTTATTACTGTACCAAGCGCTTTTTATAAACTTATTTCTATTTATCTGCGAGTGTTCTAGTCCTCTTCTTCCCTTGCATGAGCAGAATCAAACCCTTACAGAGGCTCACAAAAAGCAGCGGAAGCCATATCAACATGGCCAATGAATCATTTGTGGTAGCTAAAGCCACTTCCTCTGCTGCTAAATCGAAGAGGGCCAAAAACGATCTACCTTACCTATTGCTTCTTTAATCAACCCTATTATGGATGCTATTTTAGATGAGGAAAGAGGACTGCAGCTTATTTATGAGTACTGCCAATAAAAAGCTGCAACAGGTTTAGGATCGATAGATTGTTATGAAAGGCAGGATGGTGGAGATGGAGCAATGTATCAGTTCTTTGCAGGATATGTCGGTGAGGGTACCTCTCCTTGAACAAGAGATCTCAAACTTAAATTACATTCAGAGGACTTGGAAAACAGGAGTCATTGTGATAATCTGTGCTAATATGGTCTGCCGTAGGCTGTTGAATGTCCCAATCTTTTTGAATTTTTGAAGAATTTTTTTCCTGACCTACTCAGTTTGTCTGGTTCCTCTTCTCTCAAACTACAACATGCTCCTCATCATCTGGGTTGACATCATCCTCAATCACTAAAACCTCAAGATAATATAATGCTTTTTCTGGACCTCACTGATCTTCATGTTTTGCAAGTGTCTAAAGCAAAAAAAAACCACTCACGTTGTCTGGTCATAACATGTTCGTCTTGCAAGATATTTCTGCTGCTACCAATGCGAGACACCAGATATTTCTTGCCTTGAGACCTCAGATGAGACACTTAAACATACATTATGGAATGCTTCATTCATGCTTCTGCAAGTTTACCCATGAGGGAACAGCAACATTTTTTGATGATCCTGCTGAAGTAAAACATTCCTCCAAAAGTGTTTCACCTCATGCAATGGAAATAGATGTATGACGTTGTGACACGTACTTTGACAACGTGTACCGTTACAACGCTACTTTTACAACGCAAGTCGTTACAACGACTTGCGTTGGGGGGCGCTGGATAGTAAATAGTTTTATTTACTATTCCAACTCCAGTCCCCGTGGACTCCAGGGAAGGAGTTGGATAATAAATGAAACTATTTACTATCCTGGAGCACCCCCCAGCGCAAGTCGTTGTAATGACTTGCGTTGTAAAAGTAGCCTGGTAACAGTACCACGTTGTTAAAGTTTCTTCGTAAAGGATGTTCCCCAATGGACACTAATCTTCAGAGATTTTGATGTTCTTCAATTTGTCTCCCCTCTATTTGGCGTTTACATGATTTGTTCTTTGCTCTGTTGTCCTTAGCTTGGTGTTGGCAGATCTCATTTGCTTCCTCATTATCTCTGTATTAGATCTGGACTTTTATCCTTGGTCTACTGTTCTTTACTTGTCTCTCTATTTATGTCTCTTCTTACCTCTTCTTCGTCTGTCACTTCTTCTCACACTTTTATGAGCATTTTTTTTATTTTCCTGCTATTCTTTGGGATATTCTTAGATTTCCTTATCCAACTAGGTAACCATATCCTTTTTCCTCTTTCTTGTAGATTATCATTCATGTTACTGTCTTTTTTCCCATGTGTGTCTAGCATGCATACTTTTATCTCATGGAATGTTTGTGGACTTGGACTCCCCGCTAAAAGACAAAAGGTGCTATTTCATCTTTCTAAACTCAAATCTAAATTTGCCTTGTTTGGCTCCTTTACTTCTTTACCAATCTGCCGGTAGTGATTCCAAGGTCCATTTTTAAGACAGTAAACTCACTCCTAACTGACTAAATCTGGGGCTCAGAAAACAGATGAAGGGGGAACTTGCTGCACATAAACAATCTTCCCCTCAACACAGGCACTCTTGCACTATGGTACATGGGTGCCTGCATTGGTGCTAGGAAGCTAAAGTTAGTGCCAGCTCAGGGGGAAATTTTGTGTCGATAGATCTCACCAAACTACATTATGTGGCCAGTTCATCTTTCTGATGACATGGGACTACATGGCACTTCTTGTATGCAATAAATAATGAAGTTTGGAAAGTTTCCCAGAAAGACTAGTAAATATGGAGCAGCCCTGCTTTTCTAAAGTGACGAAGCGTGTCGTTAGCCTTCTTGGATTAATGACATGATTCACCTCTTTATTATAAATATGCCCCCTGGTGTCCTCCTAATTACCCATATCAGCCTTTTTTTCTTTTACTGATATACTTTTCATGTCCAATGAAATCCTATTTCAAAATGTTCACACTTTTTATTAGTTAAATTATTCTTTGATCAATTTTCTTTGCAGCGCTGTTTATTAGATTTGTCTATTTGATAAAATAAATTGCTCAAGATACTTAATAAAATATAATAGGACATTCTATTTTAAAAATTGGCTCCAAAAAGGGATTTGTTATGTCCCTCGATTTATAAACGGTGGGAATATTGTCACATTTGATTGTTTACAAACAAAATATCACTTATCTGATTAATTTTTTGATTAGTATAATTAAATCTCAACCCCATTCAATCTTGTTTGCCTAAATACAATGTATACCTTGATTCACCTCTACCGACTACATATCTTAATACCATTTTAAATACGTCTTTTCCAAAGCCGGCTTTTATATAAAAAACTCTGCATTCGCCTCCCAACTCCCGAACTAAAAGCATGACTCATTAGTATGGGAAGAAGACTTGATAATTACCTTGTCTTCCCAACTTTGGGATAAACTTTTGCTTACATTATTCAAAACCTCTAATACAGCTCATATTAAACAATCACTTTCCTTTATCTATAATAGAGCTGTTCTTACCCCATAACAGATACCTACATTCATTGTGTAAGCCTCTCCGCTGTGCGGTATTGTTCCAAACTTACTGGATCATTAATACACCTTTTATATAATTGCTGTCATCTTCATAGTTTTTGGATTTCAGTTGGGTCTAAATGCTTAATGATTTTATAGTGCAATATTTATCTCACCCTACACAATGTTTTTTTGTCTCTTTATGCATCGATTCTTTGACTAAAAGACCCTTTTTATTGCATCTTTTTATTGCTCTCGCCTTTAAAGTAATATTTTCATGTGGGAAAAATGGCATCAAACTCTCAGTAACTACTAGCCGGAACTTTATGTGCAATGAGCATAGAAGCCATACTGCATTGTCTCTTATTCTATCCCAAAATATTTAAATTAATTTAATTCTTTTTATTTATTTTTCTCATCTTATACAACAGATAACAATAACATTACATCAAAAATTGCCATATATTATGTTACAGATCACAGGTGTTGTTCAATGACATTATTGAGATACATATAAATACAGCTAGGTCATGATATCCTGGAATATTCATGCACCCCAACCCACTAGGACTCATAAGGGATTGATAAAAAAATAGGCATCAACCGGGCTCCAAATGTCTTAAGGCAGCGAGGGCCGTGAAAGTTCATCGGCAGATAGCTCCAGTTGATCTCTACAGTATGCCATATCGCAGAGCCACTGTTCAATCTTTGGGTCTGAATTTTTGCCCCAATATAAAGCCACCCTCCTTTTGCCAGTAGTAGGGCCACCACCACCAATTTGCGATTGACTGGGTGCAAAGCTTTGAAGAGGCTAAGGAGACACATCTGGGGGATGCATGCCACTGGCTCCATCACCACCTTTGTGAGAGTTTTCATTACTTGCTCCTAGTCATATTGAACCGGATTACAAACCCAAGCAAGATGTATTTAGTCTGCCTCCAAAACCCCACACCGCACACATTTCTTGTCTGCTCAGAGTCCATATCTAAACATTATGGTAGGTATTTGTTGCAAATATTTGACGAGTATAATACGTAAATTTGAGCAAACCTGTCAGTGCACAACAAAAGCTCCAATCTGCCAGACCCAAATTTGGTGGAAGTATGACGTTCACTCTGTGATGCATTATATAATATCTGATAAGGTTCCAAAGGGTAGTGCTTATAAGCAAGACCTGGAGTGCTCCCTAGGGCATGAGGTTCAGCATGAAACTGAGGGCAGAGTTCTTGCAGGGCTTCCCGAAGGCTTAGCTTGTGAAGGTAAAGAGCTGTGTTGGGTTTGTATCACATCAGCCAGAACCATGAAAGCGCTGCGCACAGGTGGCATGTCGTTGGCGGATCGCACACAGCAGGGGTTCCACAGCAACGCAAATAGGATCGGTGAAAACAGCCGCGTGCCCCTGTAGACATGCAGTCTATCAGATATGTTACCATTAATCTGCACCCAGGCCAACTGGCTGGTGTACAGTAAGCGCATTCATTGCAGAAATGGCTAGTGGAGTCCCATGTGATGTACGTTTGTGAACATGTACTTCCAGTCAATGGAATCGAAGGCATCAGCAGCATCCTAAAGGACCACCGCCACCTGTATGAGGGATATAGATGGTTTAATAGTGTAAAAGGAGTACACAAATTGTGTGTGTTAGAGAGGATGGGGATACATCCTGACTAGTCTAGCAGTATCAGATCATAAGCAATGGTTGGAGCCAGTTGGCCAGTATCTTAGTCAGGATTGTGGCATTGGTATTTTTAAGGATAGTGGCCTATAAGATTCACACAATGCTCAGGCTATTTATCCGGCTTCAGCAATGCCATAACAAGGGCTTCCATGATAGAGAGGGCATTAATATCTGTTTAGCATACGCCTCCTCAAACATTGCATGAAGATGTGGTGCCAATATTTCAGAGAATTCTTTAAAAAATTCACCTGGTAAGCCATCAATGCCTTGGGCTTTGCCATTAGGATGTGTATGTATTACTTACCTAATCTCTTCCACTGTAATGGGCTGTACTTAGTACTCACGTTGATACAGGTAGAACCATGGCAAGACTACATCATCTAAGTACTCTGCTATCTCCATCTCTGAGTTTCAGCCTATATAAAGATGTGTCTAGAAGTCCGTAAATGCAGACAGAATGGCAGACATATCATAGCAAGTTGCACCAGCCAAGTAAGTGATACTGACTATATGTTCATTTGATCACAGTTCCTTTAACTTAGTGGCCACACTGCAACCCAGTCTACCTCCCTCCCTATACGCCCTCACAATGAGCCCGATGTAGGTAAATATGAAATACTAATTCCTAAATACTGAATTTTACCGATTCTGTATTTAGGAATCGGTATTTCATATGTAGCTAAAAATTCTGTAAAAAATACAGAATCGGTAATATTCGTTATTACCTAATCGGTAATACCGATTCGTAATAAGGAATCACCTTCCCATTCATTCCAATGGGCCTGGAGGCCCATAGGAATCAATGGGAAGCCATTCACTATTACCGATTCGGTAAATACCGAATCGGTAATAGGGGGAGCATATTCAAGGGTGGCTGGCTGTCACATTGACACCCTGTTGCACCCCTGATTCGTGCATGTGTGCACATTGGGCACACATACATGCCCTAAGGGCATGTATGTCTGCCACATGGCACTGAGAAAAAATCTAAAAATTGCTTTATTTAAGGTATTTGGGTGCATATTATCAAGGGGATTTATCTCCGCTTTTTTGGCTTTAAAAGCCAAGAAAGCGGAGATAAAATTATCTCCCTATTACCTAGCTGTGGCTAACACCAGTTACCGACAGCTAGTAGGAGATAGCGACTATCTTGGGCCCCACTTTGCATGTCAGTGATATTTATCACTAATGATATGCAAAGTGGGCGTGCCAAGATGTTAGCGACTGAAAACAGTCGCTAACATCGCTATCTCCTATTAACAACTTTTGGAGATATTCGGGCTAAAAGCGAATATCTCCAAAAGCTAACACCTGCCCTGAGCAGTTCTTAGCCATGTTATCCAATGGGAGGTGGATAACATGGCTAAGAGCATTAGCTCTGTAATGCAAGAATATCGCTGACTTTTCAGCGATATTCATGCATTGCGGCTATTTTTATCGCATTTGCGATAAACCTTGGCAATACCAAGGTTTATTTACGGTAAAAATCGCCGCAGCGCAGCGGTAAATTTTTGTCTCTAACCAAGCAATAGCGATAATTATCGCCATTGCTTGGTAAAATGCCCCAAGGTATTTACCACCAACTTGTAGTTGGAGGTAAATAACGAATCCTGATAGCAAAAATGCACTCACTCGAGTGCCACCTACATAGCTTTTAAGGATTCTGTAATTTACCAATTTCTTAAAATAAGGATTTAGGGCCAGATGTAAGAAGCCTAATTCCGGTCAGTAACGGCCGAAAGTACCGAATTTCGGCCGTTACCCACCTGAATTAGGCTTTTCAGATGTAGGTGGCCAAAATGTAGGATTCCGTATTTTACCGAATCGGTAACTTAAGGAATCAGTAAATTACCGAATTCTTAACATACCGATTCAGTAAATTAGCGAATCCTTAATGTAGAGAGCACTCAAGTGAGTGCTTTTTACATTTACATTTAAGGATTTGTTATTCACCACCAACTATTAGTTGGTGGTAAATTCTGAATACCTTTCAAAAAGCAACTTTTAGGTTTTTATTCAGTGCCATGTGGCAGACATACATGCCCTTAGGGCCCTTAGGGCATGTATGTCTGCCACATGTGCACCCATGCACCATACAGGGGTGCAACAGGGGTTCAATGTGACACCCTGCCACCCTTGTAGGTCTACCCCCTATTACCGATTCGGTATTTACCGATTCAGTAATTCTCATTCATTCCTATGGGCCTCAGGTCCCATTGGAATGAATGAGGAATACCGATTCGGTAAATACCGAATCGGTAGTTACCGAATTTTACCGATTCTGTAAAATTTACCGATTCATTACCTACATATCATTTACCGATTCTAAAATACAGATCAGTAAAATTTGGTATTTTAGAATCGGTAAATGATATTTACCTACATCTGGCCCTCTGTATTTTACCGAATCCTTAAAACCTGCTTCCTACATTAGAACAGGCGAAAAACCGGTCGGTGATAATTACCAATTTTCGTCCGTTACCGACAGGTATTTAGCTACCTGCATATGGCTCAATGTATCAACGTGAAAAGTGGTGCGCTTCTTGTGCTGCCATGTCGGCATACATAGTGACATGATCCCTAATGGCAACCAGCATACTGGGACTGGACACAAAGTTGCTTTTCAGGATCCACAAGGTTCTTTTTATATCATCGGCAGCTGTGAACGTATATCCCTCAAGATACTTTCTTACGCTTCTATGCATACAACTCGGCTGGTAACTTTAAATGCCTCCCACAAAATATTTGTCTCCGTCACAGTACCCTGATTTTTTTAAAGTACTCAAGGATAGCTATGTGCAATCTTGCCCAGAATAGTTGCATGTAACCTCCATTCAAACGGTGTGGGTGTGTGTGTAAGAATTGAAACCACCAGTTGAGCCAGCGCAAGGTCACACAGCATTCTGGGCATCAGCTGTACATCTATTACCCAAGTGCTCCCCTCATGGGTCTCCAGCCAATAGTCCAATCTAGACCATGGGCCATGCACCGAATAGGTTAAAGTGCCCTCTTTCCTCTCTGGGTTCTGAATCTCCATATGTCGATGAGACCATAATCTATCGTTCACTCACTTAGAACCTGGGTCAGAGTGTTTGCCCTACCAGTCTGCCGCTGCTGACTGGTTTAGTCCTGGTTTTAGGTATGTGCTGAGGTCCCCATATATTGGCTTAAGGCTTTATCGTATGTAGGCATTGCCAGAGCTGGGTATAGAATTCGGGATTGTCTATGTTAGGCCTGTAGGAGTTAACAATGGTCACTGAGGTGCCACATAGACTTCCCTGCACTATCATGGTCTCTAAATGAGTGACAGCTAATGGCACACCTTATTAACAAGTACAAGTACCCCCTCAGGAGTTTGAAGAGTAGAATGAGGCCATTTGGAATCAGGTCCATCTAGCACCAACAGCAATCTCTGTGTGGTAAGTGAGATGTGTCTCTTGTAGGAGGGAAATGTGCACATGGTGTCTGTGTAAATAGGCAAGTACATGGCGTGTTTTCTTGGCGTTGTTAAGCCCCCGAACATTCCTTGTGACCAGATATGTGACCTGGGCTGGGGTCATGTTAATATCTTTTAATGCTGTAATGTATTATGTATCTGCATTATCACTACATAGCATTTCCCATGGCAACAACAACTATTAGCCTATCAGTGGCAACTCAACCAATAAACAGAAATCCCATCCCCCACTCCTTTCTGCATCCCAATTATGCCAAAAACAGCCCCTTAACGTGAAAGAAAAAAAGGCACATCTACTAACAATACAATATAAGGCATAACAACAAGTGTGACATCACGTCATAAAGGCATATGGGGTCTACCCTTGCAGGGGTGGCTAGAGGTTCAAGTCCCCTCCAGTTGGTCAGAGATAACCAGGAGACCAGGAAAGTGTCAGCTTAGCAACAACCACATTCCAGGATTATACAAGTGGCTCCACTGGGCTTGATTGCAGAGACCCATGCAGACCCACTGACCAGATTGGCAGGTACCCAATGAGATCATAGGATAGGCTATTTCAAGCAAGGTCGATACATATTTAGGGCTCCCCTGGCGGGACGAGAGGGGGTACCCCTCCTTGCATCTGCAGAATCACGTAGCTTGGCTGCTTCCCTCCTGATGCAATGATCACCATCAGACCCCTTCTGACATCTGGATCAATATAGTGCAATTTAGATTACGCATGTGTTTGAGGCAACTTTTTTATCAAGTACGGTGTGGCGAATATTTTTTGCACCCCAAGGTGTTCTCTGCATAATCTAGCTGGTTACAGCATGGCATTAAGTATGGGCGAATTTTGCGAATCTCGCGTTCGCGAATTTTGCGGATTTGCGAACTCGCAATCCGCAAAATCCGCGAATTTGCGGATTTTTTTTGTGTGTTCGCAAGGATTTCTGCCAGTTCGCGAGGGTTTCGTACCAGTTCGCAATTGCGAACTTACATTTTGGCTCGCAACGGTCGCGATTATGTTGTTTCTACGTCTGGTTCATCATCACAGGTTCCCAGCACCCTCTGTTTCACCACTGCAACCCTCTGTTACATCAATGCCACCCTCTGGTTCATCATCACTGTAGATTATGGGGGGGGAAAAGCAAGCACACCAGCCCTGCTTCAACTGACATGAATTAATTTGGGGTTAGTTTATTAATGTGTCACTGTTTTAAAATTCCAGTCTGGCACCTGCTTCCTTATCTGTAATTTGCTTTCTGTTGCAGTGCATTTTTTTTTCCAGGACCTTTGTGGCCTACTTGTAGCTATTCTATGAGCCTGCTGTGAGGGTCAGAGCAGGGTCATACAATTGTTGCAACTAGCAACTGAATTCTGGAGGGGCCCCAGTCAGGAAGCACTACAGGGAATTGTTACTAATGATGAGTTTGAACTCTTGCACCTGCAGAGTGCCTTCAGTTTTGCAAAACACGTTTTACTGCAATTTCGCGGGATTTGCGGGGCGCGAACACTCGCGAGATCGGATTCGGAAGCTGCGAATTTGTGCGAATATGCAATTTGTTTTTTTGCGGCGTGTTAGTTCGCAAGGTTTTGTGCATTTTTGCAAGCCGCTCGTAGCGCAAGGCGCAAAGTTACCCTCGCGGTCGTTCAAGGGTGCGGCCATCTTGTTTGCCTGACGTATTTCTGTTTCTGGGCGCGAAGTGTAATCTCGCAAAGTGTGCAGCTCGCCAGTACAGTTTCGCGAGTGTTCGCAAGGAAAATCTCGCGCGAACTTACCCGCGCGGTCGTGAACGGGCGCGGCCATCTTGTTTCTCATTCATTGCTATGGTTCTGGGCATGGTCTTTGTATCCTCTCTAAATCTCTGCCATCCTTTGCTTGTTTGAAGTTTTTTTTATCTATTTTACTTATTATCTATCCCTCTATTTTTCTAGCCCTATATTTTTGTGTTTACTGCTACTTTTGGTTAATTTTAAACTACTTTTTTAAACTCTTTTCTTTTCTTCTCTTCCCTATTCTATTTTCTTTATTCCTTTCCGCCCAGACCATGGTGAAGGGAGCCGGGAAGCATCCCGAGAAGGGGAAGGGTCCCGCACCCCGTGTCCGGCTCCCGTGCGGGCGTTTGAGGGGGGAGGAGGTCGTACCCAGGGAGATCTTTACCCCGGAGGAGGTGGGCCAACTCATTTTTTATGTTCAGCGCCGCCTCCCCAGGACCATCATGGGAGGCGGCAAGATCAGTGCCGGGCACGGGGTCCGGGAGCGCCGGAAGCGGTGGGAGAAGGTGTGCCAGGCCATTTACCACCACTCTCGGGTCTGGCGCACCTACAACCAGGCCACCCACCACTGGACGGATGTCCTGACCCGTGAGCGAGATCTGCTCGACCTCCTTGGCCTTGAGATCCCCGGGCTTGGTGAGTAGTAGTAGCTATTTCTTTACTACTATGTTTTCTCCTGCTGTGTTATTATATTGCAAATTTTAGTTTTTTACCAAGAGCAATAATGCTGCTCATTACATTGTAGGTAAATTATATTTCAAAATCTTCTGTGCATTTCAGGTACACTGCTCTCCTTCTTCTCAGTAGTGTTGCTACTATGCTTATTTGTTTCAGATTTTGTGTTCATTTCATTGGCCTGTGAAATTATGTATGAGTGTAGTTTAAAGAACTGCGTAATGCTACACACTAAGGTTCAGATTTTTAATTACCGGCGCATCCCTGCAAAGTAGCAGGATGCGCCAGTAATTGTGCGTCACGCCACCATCACCCATGGTGCGCCGTATTTACAATGCGGCGCACCATGGGCCCAAAACGTCACCAAAGCGTTACGCATCTGTGCCGTAAAGGCGGCGCATTGCTGGAGTTGCGTCGCAACGATGGTGCTGCTCCATCAATGCTCTGGGGTGCCCTATCTCCCCAATGCTGCGTCAAGCCGTACGTCTGCTTCAAGCAGGCGCAGGGTTTGAGTCACGCATCATTGTCCTCAAAGTGACTGATTGAAATCTTGTAGATTTCCCTCAGCCACTTTTAGGATGCGTTCCTGCGCAGGAACGCCCTCCCTTGCGCCGGAACGCCCCCTATTGGCGCAGGGCTTTACAACGTGATGCATCTCCCATATGCGTCACGTTGTTAATATACGCCGCACCATTGCGCCTCTTTTGTGCTGCCGCTGCATCACAAAAGTCACGCAACAATGGAGCAAAAGAGCCGCAAGGGGCTTCTAAATCAGCCCCTACAGACTCAAGTCCAGTCCTTCCTTTGTACACATGGCGATAAGAAGAAATAGTGGTGGTGGATTGATAGTTTGAGTATTTTAATGACTGGTTAATGTAGTAGGAAACTTTAGTGTAGTCGCTGATCTTCAATCACGATGGACTTTGGCTGTCACTTCGCGTGCTGCGGACTGCTGCCTGCCAATCCTAGGCAAACCTTTTTAGTACTTTGTTTAGTGAGTTACATAAGAAGTTTCCAATTCGACGGTCCGCAAATCAAGCAATACTAATAACATAGTAGACCACATGAGATTGGTCAATAATATATCCTGTGGAATAGTTGTCTATTTGCTATTTCGCCAAAATACTTTGTTATTTCTTTTGAAATGTTTGATTTGGTTGACAAATATCATCCTGTTTTTCTTTCTTTCATGTTGTACATCAGCTTCCCCCAGGGGCAAGAGGACACAGGAGGAGGAGGAGGAGGAGGGTGCTATTGAGGATGCAGGCCAGGATCAGGCAGGCAAGGCCTCCTTTGCTGGCCCCAGTAAGTTTTAATTTTAATATAGAGTACTTATTTTTTCCCAGCGTTCCTCATTTGATTTTTTCTAAATCGTCTTTGATCTTCTTGTAGACTGGATCTAAATTCTTATCCTGCCTCGACTATGACTCCGTGTGGTATTACTAGATTATTCTTATTAGTCTGTCTGTGTAGCTAACTAAGATTGCACATTTGGCAATTCCATTGGACTCCCATTCTAGTCAGCAATAGCTCTATGCACTGAGTGCAGTCCTCTGGGATTGTCCATAATGTCTTTTCAAGTCTTCTAAATGTTTATGCTTTGACAATTGCCAACAATAAAAAGGTGAATGACAACCAAGAAAGAATAAGATACTACTTTACTTTTGGTTTGGATAGGAGGACAATCCATTTTACTACTGTTGCAGGGACAAATCTGCACAAACAGAACTATGGACACTAAATAATGCATTGCTTAGCTTATCAATTATAATAGGTGCTGTTAGACTTTCCACATACCTCAGTGATAACAGACTTTGTAGTTGAACCCCCAATCTCCTTACTGACTAGATAGTGTGGCAGAGTCATTTAGCTCCCAAAGTCACCGATGGCAGAGGCACGGACTTATGCTTGCAAGAATTCCAAAACCTTTAGCTCATCCACTCTAGTCTGGAGGACCAAAAACCACAGAGTCTATTTGAGTTTAAAAGCTTTATTAAAAGTAAACACATTTATTGAAATCAAGTTTGTCATAAAAGTAAACGTTTAACTGGAAATGGAAAAGTGCTTAGTGCTGACGATTAATTGGACACATTTCTTGTGGTCGAGCCGAGCTCTCACCTGGTTTGAACTTGATCCTGCTCGTGTTCTTAGAAGTCAAGCTTCTGTCTGTTAGGAGAAAAAGTGGTGCGTGTTAAAAATAAAAAGCAAGCATTCATCAGTTGTGCCAAAAAGTGCAGCAAGACAACAGCCTTCCCTGGAAAAAGGGACATTTTTACTTTACAGTAGACAGTCACAAATTATTAAATTGTATACTGTTTTTTTCACATTTCTTTCTTCCTCCTAGACCAAATATTATATAGTAGTGAGTGGTGTATTCTAACATTATTAAATGTACTTTGTAGGTGGAACATCTGGAGGCGGGGCCAGCGTCGAGGTGGTGGTGGCATTGGACGAGGACAACTCTGGGGAGGAGGCGGTGGAAGTGCCGGACAAATCTGTGGGGGATGACACGGTGGTGGCGGGCAGAGGTAAGCTATACATTCCTTACTCATTTGAGATTGAAGACTGCAGAGTGTGCTTTCTGCACAGGTGTATTATAAATAAACCAGGTAGTAGCCTCCTCTAAATGTACTTCGACTTAGCTGTGAAGTTTTTGGCGAGAAGAATCCCAATCAGATTTGAGGTGAACTTGATGGAAGGGATGAACGAAAAGCGAAAGAAGGGTGTAAGTAAGTGTGGAAGGACGAGAAATGTAATGATGACTGGCAAAGAAGAATGATATGTGTTTGCTCGGTCCCCGAGGTGCCTGGGAAGGAAAGAATATGGTATGGTGCATGGCTGGGTGAATGATGAAGCAAGGATGGGTGTAAGGAGAACAACCTGGGTGGGTGAAACAGAAACTGTATGTGTGCATATACTTGGAATGGATGGATATTAAAGCAGGATATGCGTGTGAATGGATATCAGTACAGTGTGTTTGTTTCATTGATGACGCCAAACATGTCCTTAAATGAAAAGGAACTAAACCCATCCAAGAATGTGTGAAGGACAGTCCTTAAAGTTTACATGATACTAAGAACTGATATGATAGGACCAAGGTTTCTTAAATTCCATTCACACAGCTGTGTGCAGATTTCTGGCCTTCTGTAGGAAGTGCAGAAGTTACTCTGCAATCAGTTCTGAAACCTCTAGCGAGCCAAGGCTCAAAAATAGTTTGTGCAGCAAAGCAAAAAATAATAAAGTGCATTGCAGGGGTGTAACGCAAGCTCCTGCAGGCCCGGCACCACAGGGGAGCCCCCAACCCTCCAGTGGCCCGAGCAGTACAAAGGAGACCCCATTCAGAGCAAGGCAAATGAATATCTGTAAGATGTGGAAGTTTCGGGACCCCCTCATCAAATTCTGCTGGCAGCCCCAGCATTCTGCTTTACAACTCTGGTGCAGTGAAGGCAAGGTGTAAATAATGCCAATTCCAGATGATGCACCATTGACACTTTACTATTCACTAATATGGGCCAGATGTAGGTAATTCTTTTTTATCGATTCATAAATACTGAATTTTACCGATTCAGTATTTATGAATCGGTAAAATAGAAGTAGTGATATGTAGGTAAATTTCTTTTCCAATTTACTGAATCGGTAAGAATCGGTATTTACCGATTCGGTAAATACCAAATCGGTATTGCCCATAGATTCCTATGGACCTTGAAGCCCATAGGAATCAATGGGCAATACCGATTCGGTATTTACCGAATTGGTAAATACCGAATCCTGCAAGGGTGCAGGGGGTGTCACTTTGACCCCCTCTAGCACCCCTATTTACGGCATGGGTGCCATGTGGCACACAGACATGCCCTAAGGGCATGTCTGTCTGTCACATGGCATAGGTGTGCATGCACACATGTGCATGCACACCTGGATTCAGTATTTTACCACCCAATTGGATTGGGTGGTAAAATACCAAGGGCCAGATGTAGGTAAATCTCATTTACCAATTTTAAAATACCGAGTCATACCGAATCGGTATTTCATAATCGGAAAACGAGATGTAGATAAAAAATCGGTAAAAATTACCGAATCTGAATCAGTCGGTATCCCATATCGGTATTTACCGAGTCGGAATTTACCTACTCGGTAAAATCCGAATCGGTAAAACCCAAACACACCAATGGCTCCATGGCCCATAGAAAAACCGACTCGGTAATTCCCGAATCGGTAAAATCCGAGTCGGAAATTTGAAACGGACAAACATGTGAGCCTGTGAACCAATCAGGAACTCCAACCACACCCAAATCCAAATCCACTGGGGAACTAACCAATCAGATCCAAGCACCCTCCCCAGTACCTGGGACTGGCCACACCCATGCAGGTGCAGAAACCAACAGTCAGGAGAGCAGGAGGACTGGAGCAGGCTTCCCTGAGCTAACCAACACAGCGCCATGGAGAGTCAGGAGGCACAGAAGGATTCTGCAGAGCGCAAGAGGAAGCAGAAGTTCAGCCAGGAAGAACTTCATGTGCTTGTATCAGAGGTGACAAGCAATTACAGCAAACTTTTTGGCAAACAATCCCAGCATGTTGCAGAATCTATCAAGCGCAGCACCTGGATGGAAATACAAGGCAAGGTAAATGCCATTGGTGTCACCCACCGTGACCATGAAGATCTTAAAAAACGGTGGTATGACAATGACATCCGGATAGTTACAAAGAAGAAACTTGCTACCCACCGCAAGGAAAGTGATGCAACAGGGGGAGGAAGAAACCGAGCCCCTAGACTCAGCGACATCAATGAGATGGTGGCATCCACCCTTGAGAAGGAATGCATCCACGGCATCGGGGACGCAGACAGCTCAAGAAGAGGCGCAAAAAAACAAGGTAAGATGCAAGTACATTGTCATTTACCCATGTACCTATTCCCCTCACACACTCTGTGTGCCCAAATCAGACTCCAGAACAGGTTTAACTAATGTCCTGCAATGCATCCTGGGAAATGTAGTCATGTGTAGATACCTCAGAGCAGTCAGCATGCATTGCAGCAAGGGGACCAACAGACAAGTAGCATAGCAAATGAGAGACAGGCAAAGGTGCAATCGAATTGTGTATTATCATGAGACACAGGTGAACAACTCCACTGACACAATGTCCATGTCTGTCCACAGGAGAGTCAATGCGCAGCACACCAGAGGATAGAGCGAAGAGGAAGGAAGGAGCAGGACCAAGCACATCACACGGTGGGAATGCCCAAGAGCAGGCAGCTGTGTCAGCAGAGGAGCCTACATCACCACATCCACAGTCCCCTCTCCTATTCGAGAGTCAGGAGACAGGAGCGACAGGACATTCAGCCACACCCACAACACCATCCCCAGTGCTGGGAAGGGCAAGGTGCCATGATGGGCCCCCTCGTAGAATATTAGAAACATCTGAGGAGGAGGAGGAGGAGGAGGAGGAGGTTAACACACAGGAAACAGGCAACACCGAAGAGCTGCCCACTCCCAGAGTTACGCGGGCAAGTGTCCGAGGGCGAAGGCCACGGGAGGCAGAGGATGTGCGTCAAGGTCAGGGTGTCTTCTGCGGACTGGAGGCCACCATGGTCAAAGTTCAGCGCCTGCAGGCAAAAGCGATGATGGGGGTTCAGAGGCAGGCACACGCAACAAACAAGAAACTCGATGCAGTAGGCAAAGGGCATAGGGGAAATGGCAGACAGCATGCAGACTATGGCGTCTGGAATATCTGACATTACACAGTGCATGACTGTCCTGTGTGACAAGTTGGACAGGGACCATTTACAGAGATGCAAGGCCCGTGCGGATACGCGGCAGCAGATAATGGCCTTGAACAGGTTTGCCACTGCTACCAACGTGCTGTGCAGACGGTCAGTGAGGATGCAGGATGCAATAGTGCAGTGCTGCAACAATTTAACTGAAGGAATGGCCCGGATGACCTCTGCAATGGAGCTTGTGCTCGCTCAACAGACTGGCGCTGGAGGCGACACTTGTGTGTTGGAAAGTGAGGGGTCTACCAGCAGGAGTGGTGCAAGCACTCCTGTGCAAGACTTACGTCGGAGCTGCAGGCGTCGTGTAAGTGAGACAGGCAACACTGAGATCATTGGCTCACAGCCACAGCAGTCCCGCCCTGTGGTCCGTGGCCACAGACAATGAAATTGCCCTCCACCCAAGGAAGAAGTCACGGTGGTGTTAACCATGACAACACAGTCATGGACTGTTTGACATTGTATGCCCAATGTGTGCTATCAATGCTGTGGTGTAGTGCAAATTAAACTACTTACACAAATTACTCTGCCTGCCTGTGTATCATTACTCACTCAGAAA
This sequence comes from Lissotriton vulgaris, assembly GCF_964263255.1. NCBI lineage: Eukaryota > Metazoa > Chordata > Amphibia > Caudata > Salamandridae > Lissotriton > Lissotriton vulgaris. Next base: position 403,739,617 of record NC_141689.1, read on the forward strand.
TATTGCTGTGTAATCTCTTCCCGTCTCAGTCTCCCATCTGTAGCTGCTGCTGCCACCATAGCATGGGGCTCTGCCTCCTCTATGTCATCATCAATGTCCTCATGATGAGTGATCTCCACCTCTGTGCCTTCCTTTGTTGCGAGATTATGTAACATGGCACATGTCGCTATGATCTTGTAGCAGATTAATGGAGTGTACTGCCGTGCCCCTCCACTCTTGTGGAGGCAGCAAAACCTGCTCTTAAGGAGTCCAAATGTGCGCTCCACCACGTTGCGTGTAGATCTGTGAGCAACATTGTAGCGCCTTTCACTCCTGGTGGATGGGTTGAGGTAGGGAGTGAGCACGAAGGACCGCAGGGCATATGCACTGTCGCCTAGGGGGGAGAAAGAATGACATTAATTGCATCTACATGAGACGTAGAACTGCTGTGAGTGTTATGGTGTGTCAATGTGAATTACCTAGCAGGTATCCATTTCCGAATTCTCCGGCAAGTAGGCGTGTGTAAATTCCACTATTCTGGAATATATACGAATCATGGGTACTCCCGGGGAACTTGGCGACGATGTCTGTGATGATGTTCCCTGCGTTACATATGACCTGGACCTTGATGGAGTGCGTAGATTTACGATTCCTGTAAATGTGCTCTGTGGCTGCAGGTGGACAGAGTGGGACGTGGGTTCCATCGATGCAGCCTATCACGTGAGGAAAGTGTGCCAGGTGATAGAAATCTGTCTTGGTTTTTGCTAATTCTGCTGAGGTAGCAGGGAATGAAATGTAATGCCCCATCCTCTGCATCATGGCGTCAAGAAACCTCCTGAAGAAGCGGGACAGGCAGCCCTGGGACACACCACCGACTGCAGCTATCACGCTCTGGTAGCTCCCAGAGGCCAGCAGGTATAAGCAACATAGCACCTGGACATGGGGTGGGATGGCATGGGCCCTGGGTGTTGGGTGGTCCAGGAGTGGGTGTAGGTCCCTGATCAAGTCCTTGATGGTGTCAGGGTGTAGCCTGTACCTTTGGAGTATTTCAGGCTCTGTCAGTTGGAACAGTGTTATCCTTTGCCTGTACACTTGTTCCTCCCTTAGCCTTTCTCTCTCTCCTGCTGCCTGTAGTCTTCGCCGTCTTGCTATGACGTAAAAAGCCGCCATTATGGGTGCAGAGGTGCATTTTGGGACTCTTTTTGTAGCCCTCCCCTGGTTACCACCTGCATTCACTTAATGGTAAATACCGACTTATGAATACCGAATTTCTGCAAATTCTGTATTTTTGGGCTTACCTACATCTCCATGGCCTTTTTTTACCGTATTTTATTTACCGATTCGGAAACTTACAATTCGGTATATCTGAATTCAGTAGATTCCGCCACGGTAATTTTGCACGTTCATATTTACCGAGTCGGTTAAATTCCGACTAATATTTACCGAGTCGGATTTATTCCGACTCGTGTTTTCCGAATCGGAAAATTTTGGCCTCCTACATCTCATTTCAAGGATTCCGGTCGGTAACGGCCGATTTTACCGATTTTCGGCCAATACCGACCGGTAATAGGCGACCTACATCTGGCCCCAAATCTTAAAGGCCTTTGGGACTCAGAAGAGTCCCACCTACATCTGGAAATATCGAATCTGTAAATATACCGAGTCGGTATTTTACCGAATCTGTAAATTTACCGAATCGGTAAATATACAGAGTCGGTATTTTACCGAATCTGTAAATTTACAGAATCGGTAAATTTACAGATTCAGTAAATAACTGGCCCCCTACATCCCAATCACCAAATACCGGTCGGTAACGGCCGAATTCGGGCGTTACCGACCGGTATTTGGGCTCCTACATCCGTCCCTATTTTTCTTGTTTACAGCACTAAGGGGCATATTTATGAGATTCTTATCAATCAGTCATCAATCATCATCATAACATTTGTATAGCGCGCTACTCACCCGGAAGGGTCTCAAGGCGCTTGGGGGAGGGGGTCCGCTACTGCTCGAACAGCCAGGTCTTGAGTTGTCTCCTGGAGGCGAGGTGGTCCTGGGCCAGCCGAAGGTGGATGGGGAGGGAGTTCCATGTCTTGGCCGCCAGGTAGGAGAAGGATCTGCCTCCGGCGGTTGCTCTTTGGATGCGTGGTACGGCGGTGAGGGCGAGGCTAGTAGACCGTAGATGGCGGGTAGGCGTGTAGAAGGTCAGGCGGTCGTTGAGGTACTTGGGGCCCAGGTCGTGGAGAGACTTGTGTGCGTGGGTGAGGAGCCTGAATGTGATCCTCTTGTTGACGGGGAGCCAGTGCAGGTCCCTTCGGTGGCCGGAGATGTGGCTGCGTCGGGGGATGTTCAGGATGAGTCGGGCGGAGGCGTTCTGGATGCGTTGGAGTCTTTTATGCAGCTTGGCTGTGGTTCCGGCGTAGAGGGTGTTTCCGTAGTCCAATCGGCTGGTGACGAGGGCCTGGGTGACCGTCTTCCTGGTTTTGGTTGGGATCCATCGGAAGATCTTACAAAGCATGCGTAGGGTGTGAAAGCATGATGAGGAGACGGCGTTGACTTGTCTGATCATCGAGAGGGAGGAGTCCAGGATGAAGCCCAGGTTGCGTGCGTGGTCTGTTGGCTCGGGAGTGGTGCCCAGGGCTGGGGGCCACCAGGAGTCGTCCCAGGCAGAGGGCGATGGTCCCAGGATGAGGACTTCTGTCTTGTCTGAGTTCAGTTTCAAACGGCTGTTCTTCATCCACTGGGCGACGTCTTTCATCCCTTTGTGTAGGCTGGTTCTGGCGGTGTCGGGATCTTTGGTGAGGGAGAGGATCAGCTGGGTGTCGTCGGCGTAGGAGATGATGTTGAGGTTGTGTTGGCGTGCGATGGCGGCAAGAGGTCTCATGTAGATGTTGAAGAGGGTGGGGCTGAGTGATGATCCTTGCGGAACACCACAGATGACTTCGGTGGCCTCTGATCGAAATGGGGGGAGGCGGACTCTCTGTGTTCTTCCGGCGAGGAACGAGCCGATCCACTCCAGTGCCTTCTCTTGGATGCCGATGTTGCTGAGGCGCTGTATTAGGGTGCGGTGGCAGACAGTATCGAACGCTGCGGAAAGGTCCAGGAGGATGAGTGCCGCTGTTTCCCCGTTGTCGAGCAGGGCTCGGATGTCGTCGGTTGCTGCGATGAGGGCGGTCTCGGTGCTGTGGTTGGCTCTGAAACCGGACTGCGAGGGGTCGAGGGATCCGTTCGTCTTGAGGAAGGCGGCAAGCTGTCTGTTGACGATCTTCTCAATGACTTTGGCAGGAAAAGGAAGGAGCGAGATGGGGCGGAGGTTTTTGAGGTCGGTGGGGTCCGCTGTTGGTTTCTTCAGTAGGGCGCTGAGCTCGGCATGCTTCCAGCTCTCCAGGAAGGTGGCGGTGTCGAAGGAGGTGTTGATGATGTCTCGGAGTTGGGGTGCGATGGTGGAGTTGGCCTTGTTGAAGATGTGGTGGGGGCAGGGGTCAGTCCGAGATCCGGAGTGGATGCTGTTCATCGTGCGGGCTGTGTCTTCGGTGGTCACCGTGGTCCATGTGCGGAGGGTGTCGGGGGGGTGTTGGTTCGACGGTTTGGTGCATGGGTGGTGCGCCGAAATTGTTGTGGATGTCGGCAATTTTGCGGTGGAAGAACGAGGCGAGGGAGTCGCAGAAATCTTGTGAGGGAGTGAAGTCGTTGTTGCCGGTGCTGGGGTTGGAGAACTCCTTGACGATGGTGAAGAGTTCCTTGCTGTCGTGGGCGTTGTTGTCCAGTCGTTCTTTCAGTGATTTCTTCTTGGTGGTGCGGATGAGCTGCTGGTGCTTGCGGGTGGCGTGTTTGAGGGTGGTCATGTTGTCAGTGGTCTGGTCGAGGAGCCAGGCTTTCTTGAGGGAGCGGCAGGTCTTCTTGGAGTCCTTGAGTTCGACGGTGAACCAGGAGGCCTTCTTGCTTCTGGGTCTGCTAGGAGGGTTCTTCAGTGGTGCGAGTTCGTCGGCGCAGGCGGTCAGCCACTGATTGAAGTTGAGGGCTGCTTCATTGGGGTCCATTGTGTTGGTGGGTGGGTTCTGGCTGAGGTAGGTGGTGAGCTGGTGGGCGGTGATCTTGCTCCAGCTTCTGTGAGGAAGCTGTTGCGGGTGGTGATGGGTTGTGGTCCTTCTGAAGCTGAAGTTGACGCAGCTGTGGTCGGTCCAGTGGAGTCCGGTGGTGTGGCTGAAGGTGATGAACTTGCTGGATGAGAAGACGGGATCAAGCATGTGGCCGGGGTAGTGGGTGGGGGTGTTGACCAGTTGCTTGAGTCTGAGGTTGGCAAGGTTGTCCAGCAAGGCGGCGGTGTTGCGGTCCTTGTTGTTCTCCAGGTGGAAGTTGAGGTCCCCTAGGAGGATGTAGTCGGCGGAGGAGAGGGTGTGTGGGCTGATGAAGTCCGTGATGTCTTCGCTGAATTGTGTGCGTGGTCCTGGGGGTCTGTAGATGAGGGTGCCTCTGGGGGTCGTCTTTGGGTCGGTGTGAATCTGGAAGTGGAGGTGCTCGGCGGTGGCAAAGGTGTCGTTGGAGTCGGTCGTGATGCGGTCTTATGCAGCACTGCACAGCAAGTCACCTTGCTGCACCACCCCAAGCTGCGCCAAAAGGAAAGGGTAAGCAAGCACCATATTTAAGCAATACATCACATTCCTGTCCTTTTCCATCAGTGGTAGTGCCGCTTCAGCAGCCTAGTGCCAACCCAGGCACCCTTGCCTCATGGTGCAAGGGTGCCTGTTTTGTAGGCAGGATTGGTTTTGTGCAGGAAGCAGCCACTTCTTGCACAAAAACAATCCATAGAGGCGTTTTGCTCTTTCTAAGTGTGCTGCTGAATGTAGCACACATAGAAAGAGGAAAAAAACGAGGCAAAGTAAACATATTTCTCCTTGTTATGCCTCACCTGGGGAGGCGTATCTTTTTGGTGCATTTCCAGGTTTGCCAGGTCTGGTAAATCAGGAAATGTGTTAAAAACCATGGGATTTGCATGGGACACTCCCCTCAATGCCTATGGAACGCCTCCCTGGCACAGAGTAAGGCAGTGCAGCGATTTGAACTGCGTTGCCTTACTCCAGATTTATGAAGCCATTCAAAGCCACACAATGTGGCTATGTGTGACTTTGTGTCGCTTCATAATCTGGCTTAGAGAGTTGTGTCATGCATGTACCACTTTGCGCAGTGAAAACGTGATGCCAGCCTCATAAATCTGCCCCTACGTGTTCACCACTTTGTATGAACAGGTCAGGAGGAGGAAAGGTGGAGAATGTTTCCTTATTAGACTCTCTAAAAGCCCTTTACCTAGGATAAATGATCTAAGGGAGTGCAAAGAATCCTGGATACTTTACAAGGTCACACAGCAACGTTGCAGTACATAATGCAAAGCGAAATGCACACTCACTTCCCTAATCAGCGCAGTTGTGATGGTTTGAGCTCATTGTCATGTGAGTATGAGAGTTGTGTATTTTGTATGGGGCGTAACTGGACCACTTAGGACCTGATTCTGAATCAGGTGGAGTGAAATTACCACATCGAATGTTCACTCTGCAGGATTCAGTTTTACCGACTGTGGTAGACCTATACCCAATCTTTCTGGCTGGTAATTTGGGCCGTAAAAATCACCAAGCTCCTGTAACTTCATTGAACTTTTATTTAACAGGGGGAGTGTACATTTCTAAAAAAAAATTACATTTACCTCAACTCCATCACCCCCCTAACCAACCCACAGATCTGGGTATACAATTACCAGCTGTCATACCACATATGCAATTATACCCTTTAGAATGGCAAACTTTTTGTGTTTTTGGAAAAATTTGTACAACAGAGAAATTACCAAATCCGTGGGTTTTTATCCGTAATTGAAATTGAGCAGTACTGAAATGAAATTACTGCACTGTAACTGTAAAATTGCATTTGATTATACTGTTACCACAGTACTGTGCAACCTATAAAATGGACCATAGTGTTTTATGCACCTTATTAACAGTGCTACTCTCTTTGTGATCAGTGTAACTGGAAGAAGGCAATTTCTATGCTATTGTAATAGGTACTCTCCATAGCATTCAACTCATTGATTAAGTACACAAACCTCGCTTAAAAGTTAGTTACTTTGCATCAAGGGATTTCTTTCCAGTGACAATTCAGTGGCAGCTCCACCACAGGGAACGGCACTATTCTCAGCTCAAAATGAAGCAGAGGGCAGAGAAGACTGGCAGAACTCCCATTACCACCAAATCTTTTACTTTCACTTCTTACTCTTTTACTGGAACTCAATTCTCAAAATTAAGTTTACAGTTCAGACTTTCTGCTAAGGGCTTATTCAGTGAACGGACTTAACAGTTCTTGATAAGAATTGATTTTGCATGATAGTGAAATTTGTCACATCAGTCATGTCATTTTGGGCGAGGTGCTGGGCAAGATGCCAGCAGATATGTGAAGCTTCCCTTCACAACAGAGCACTTTCTTTTTTTAAACTGATATTCAGGGCTCGTGGTCCCTGCCTTCGATGTGGGATTCCTTTCCATTCAATGGTCTCCCCTTGACGGTTTTCTGACAACCCTCTTCATCACTGCTGAGCAGGTTTATCAACGGATGACAGCCATTTTGTGAGTCATGCCACTCGGCTCCTTTCTCTTCAGCGAAGTGCTATGAAGTCTCCTGGAATCATTATGTAACTGCTCCTCCTAGCCTTTTCCATATTTATATTTCGTATGTATAAATTATGCTTTCTCCTTCCACTGTAACCCTGCTGATGAATGGATGACTGCCATTCGTGCTGCACATCACTCGATCTCTCCCTCATAATATAAACTCTGCTTACTCAATTTGATTTACTTTTAATACTTTCTACCTCAGTTTTTCTCATGATGTTTCTTTTGGCTCATCTCTGAGGTTTCAGCATCCACTACGCTATGTGGCCGCAATTTTAGACTCCAACCTCTCTTGACTGAACTTTCTTATTACTGTACCAAGCGCTTTTTATAAACTTATTTCTATTTATCTGCGAGTGTTCTAGTCCTCTTCTTCCCTTGCATGAGCAGAATCAAACCCTTACAGAGGCTCACAAAAAGCAGCGGAAGCCATATCAACATGGCCAATGAATCATTTGTGGTAGCTAAAGCCACTTCCTCTGCTGCTAAATCGAAGAGGGCCAAAAACGATCTACCTTACCTATTGCTTCTTTAATCAACCCTATTATGGATGCTATTTTAGATGAGGAAAGAGGACTGCAGCTTATTTATGAGTACTGCCAATAAAAAGCTGCAACAGGTTTAGGATCGATAGATTGTTATGAAAGGCAGGATGGTGGAGATGGAGCAATGTATCAGTTCTTTGCAGGATATGTCGGTGAGGGTACCTCTCCTTGAACAAGAGATCTCAAACTTAAATTACATTCAGAGGACTTGGAAAACAGGAGTCATTGTGATAATCTGTGCTAATATGGTCTGCCGTAGGCTGTTGAATGTCCCAATCTTTTTGAATTTTTGAAGAATTTTTTTCCTGACCTACTCAGTTTGTCTGGTTCCTCTTCTCTCAAACTACAACATGCTCCTCATCATCTGGGTTGACATCATCCTCAATCACTAAAACCTCAAGATAATATAATGCTTTTTCTGGACCTCACTGATCTTCATGTTTTGCAAGTGTCTAAAGCAAAAAAAAACCACTCACGTTGTCTGGTCATAACATGTTCGTCTTGCAAGATATTTCTGCTGCTACCAATGCGAGACACCAGATATTTCTTGCCTTGAGACCTCAGATGAGACACTTAAACATACATTATGGAATGCTTCATTCATGCTTCTGCAAGTTTACCCATGAGGGAACAGCAACATTTTTTGATGATCCTGCTGAAGTAAAACATTCCTCCAAAAGTGTTTCACCTCATGCAATGGAAATAGATGTATGACGTTGTGACACGTACTTTGACAACGTGTACCGTTACAACGCTACTTTTACAACGCAAGTCGTTACAACGACTTGCGTTGGGGGGCGCTGGATAGTAAATAGTTTTATTTACTATTCCAACTCCAGTCCCCGTGGACTCCAGGGAAGGAGTTGGATAATAAATGAAACTATTTACTATCCTGGAGCACCCCCCAGCGCAAGTCGTTGTAATGACTTGCGTTGTAAAAGTAGCCTGGTAACAGTACCACGTTGTTAAAGTTTCTTCGTAAAGGATGTTCCCCAATGGACACTAATCTTCAGAGATTTTGATGTTCTTCAATTTGTCTCCCCTCTATTTGGCGTTTACATGATTTGTTCTTTGCTCTGTTGTCCTTAGCTTGGTGTTGGCAGATCTCATTTGCTTCCTCATTATCTCTGTATTAGATCTGGACTTTTATCCTTGGTCTACTGTTCTTTACTTGTCTCTCTATTTATGTCTCTTCTTACCTCTTCTTCGTCTGTCACTTCTTCTCACACTTTTATGAGCATTTTTTTTATTTTCCTGCTATTCTTTGGGATATTCTTAGATTTCCTTATCCAACTAGGTAACCATATCCTTTTTCCTCTTTCTTGTAGATTATCATTCATGTTACTGTCTTTTTTCCCATGTGTGTCTAGCATGCATACTTTTATCTCATGGAATGTTTGTGGACTTGGACTCCCCGCTAAAAGACAAAAGGTGCTATTTCATCTTTCTAAACTCAAATCTAAATTTGCCTTGTTTGGCTCCTTTACTTCTTTACCAATCTGCCGGTAGTGATTCCAAGGTCCATTTTTAAGACAGTAAACTCACTCCTAACTGACTAAATCTGGGGCTCAGAAAACAGATGAAGGGGGAACTTGCTGCACATAAACAATCTTCCCCTCAACACAGGCACTCTTGCACTATGGTACATGGGTGCCTGCATTGGTGCTAGGAAGCTAAAGTTAGTGCCAGCTCAGGGGGAAATTTTGTGTCGATAGATCTCACCAAACTACATTATGTGGCCAGTTCATCTTTCTGATGACATGGGACTACATGGCACTTCTTGTATGCAATAAATAATGAAGTTTGGAAAGTTTCCCAGAAAGACTAGTAAATATGGAGCAGCCCTGCTTTTCTAAAGTGACGAAGCGTGTCGTTAGCCTTCTTGGATTAATGACATGATTCACCTCTTTATTATAAATATGCCCCCTGGTGTCCTCCTAATTACCCATATCAGCCTTTTTTTCTTTTACTGATATACTTTTCATGTCCAATGAAATCCTATTTCAAAATGTTCACACTTTTTATTAGTTAAATTATTCTTTGATCAATTTTCTTTGCAGCGCTGTTTATTAGATTTGTCTATTTGATAAAATAAATTGCTCAAGATACTTAATAAAATATAATAGGACATTCTATTTTAAAAATTGGCTCCAAAAAGGGATTTGTTATGTCCCTCGATTTATAAACGGTGGGAATATTGTCACATTTGATTGTTTACAAACAAAATATCACTTATCTGATTAATTTTTTGATTAGTATAATTAAATCTCAACCCCATTCAATCTTGTTTGCCTAAATACAATGTATACCTTGATTCACCTCTACCGACTACATATCTTAATACCATTTTAAATACGTCTTTTCCAAAGCCGGCTTTTATATAAAAAACTCTGCATTCGCCTCCCAACTCCCGAACTAAAAGCATGACTCATTAGTATGGGAAGAAGACTTGATAATTACCTTGTCTTCCCAACTTTGGGATAAACTTTTGCTTACATTATTCAAAACCTCTAATACAGCTCATATTAAACAATCACTTTCCTTTATCTATAATAGAGCTGTTCTTACCCCATAACAGATACCTACATTCATTGTGTAAGCCTCTCCGCTGTGCGGTATTGTTCCAAACTTACTGGATCATTAATACACCTTTTATATAATTGCTGTCATCTTCATAGTTTTTGGATTTCAGTTGGGTCTAAATGCTTAATGATTTTATAGTGCAATATTTATCTCACCCTACACAATGTTTTTTTGTCTCTTTATGCATCGATTCTTTGACTAAAAGACCCTTTTTATTGCATCTTTTTATTGCTCTCGCCTTTAAAGTAATATTTTCATGTGGGAAAAATGGCATCAAACTCTCAGTAACTACTAGCCGGAACTTTATGTGCAATGAGCATAGAAGCCATACTGCATTGTCTCTTATTCTATCCCAAAATATTTAAATTAATTTAATTCTTTTTATTTATTTTTCTCATCTTATACAACAGATAACAATAACATTACATCAAAAATTGCCATATATTATGTTACAGATCACAGGTGTTGTTCAATGACATTATTGAGATACATATAAATACAGCTAGGTCATGATATCCTGGAATATTCATGCACCCCAACCCACTAGGACTCATAAGGGATTGATAAAAAAATAGGCATCAACCGGGCTCCAAATGTCTTAAGGCAGCGAGGGCCGTGAAAGTTCATCGGCAGATAGCTCCAGTTGATCTCTACAGTATGCCATATCGCAGAGCCACTGTTCAATCTTTGGGTCTGAATTTTTGCCCCAATATAAAGCCACCCTCCTTTTGCCAGTAGTAGGGCCACCACCACCAATTTGCGATTGACTGGGTGCAAAGCTTTGAAGAGGCTAAGGAGACACATCTGGGGGATGCATGCCACTGGCTCCATCACCACCTTTGTGAGAGTTTTCATTACTTGCTCCTAGTCATATTGAACCGGATTACAAACCCAAGCAAGATGTATTTAGTCTGCCTCCAAAACCCCACACCGCACACATTTCTTGTCTGCTCAGAGTCCATATCTAAACATTATGGTAGGTATTTGTTGCAAATATTTGACGAGTATAATACGTAAATTTGAGCAAACCTGTCAGTGCACAACAAAAGCTCCAATCTGCCAGACCCAAATTTGGTGGAAGTATGACGTTCACTCTGTGATGCATTATATAATATCTGATAAGGTTCCAAAGGGTAGTGCTTATAAGCAAGACCTGGAGTGCTCCCTAGGGCATGAGGTTCAGCATGAAACTGAGGGCAGAGTTCTTGCAGGGCTTCCCGAAGGCTTAGCTTGTGAAGGTAAAGAGCTGTGTTGGGTTTGTATCACATCAGCCAGAACCATGAAAGCGCTGCGCACAGGTGGCATGTCGTTGGCGGATCGCACACAGCAGGGGTTCCACAGCAACGCAAATAGGATCGGTGAAAACAGCCGCGTGCCCCTGTAGACATGCAGTCTATCAGATATGTTACCATTAATCTGCACCCAGGCCAACTGGCTGGTGTACAGTAAGCGCATTCATTGCAGAAATGGCTAGTGGAGTCCCATGTGATGTACGTTTGTGAACATGTACTTCCAGTCAATGGAATCGAAGGCATCAGCAGCATCCTAAAGGACCACCGCCACCTGTATGAGGGATATAGATGGTTTAATAGTGTAAAAGGAGTACACAAATTGTGTGTGTTAGAGAGGATGGGGATACATCCTGACTAGTCTAGCAGTATCAGATCATAAGCAATGGTTGGAGCCAGTTGGCCAGTATCTTAGTCAGGATTGTGGCATTGGTATTTTTAAGGATAGTGGCCTATAAGATTCACACAATGCTCAGGCTATTTATCCGGCTTCAGCAATGCCATAACAAGGGCTTCCATGATAGAGAGGGCATTAATATCTGTTTAGCATACGCCTCCTCAAACATTGCATGAAGATGTGGTGCCAATATTTCAGAGAATTCTTTAAAAAATTCACCTGGTAAGCCATCAATGCCTTGGGCTTTGCCATTAGGATGTGTATGTATTACTTACCTAATCTCTTCCACTGTAATGGGCTGTACTTAGTACTCACGTTGATACAGGTAGAACCATGGCAAGACTACATCATCTAAGTACTCTGCTATCTCCATCTCTGAGTTTCAGCCTATATAAAGATGTGTCTAGAAGTCCGTAAATGCAGACAGAATGGCAGACATATCATAGCAAGTTGCACCAGCCAAGTAAGTGATACTGACTATATGTTCATTTGATCACAGTTCCTTTAACTTAGTGGCCACACTGCAACCCAGTCTACCTCCCTCCCTATACGCCCTCACAATGAGCCCGATGTAGGTAAATATGAAATACTAATTCCTAAATACTGAATTTTACCGATTCTGTATTTAGGAATCGGTATTTCATATGTAGCTAAAAATTCTGTAAAAAATACAGAATCGGTAATATTCGTTATTACCTAATCGGTAATACCGATTCGTAATAAGGAATCACCTTCCCATTCATTCCAATGGGCCTGGAGGCCCATAGGAATCAATGGGAAGCCATTCACTATTACCGATTCGGTAAATACCGAATCGGTAATAGGGGGAGCATATTCAAGGGTGGCTGGCTGTCACATTGACACCCTGTTGCACCCCTGATTCGTGCATGTGTGCACATTGGGCACACATACATGCCCTAAGGGCATGTATGTCTGCCACATGGCACTGAGAAAAAATCTAAAAATTGCTTTATTTAAGGTATTTGGGTGCATATTATCAAGGGGATTTATCTCCGCTTTTTTGGCTTTAAAAGCCAAGAAAGCGGAGATAAAATTATCTCCCTATTACCTAGCTGTGGCTAACACCAGTTACCGACAGCTAGTAGGAGATAGCGACTATCTTGGGCCCCACTTTGCATGTCAGTGATATTTATCACTAATGATATGCAAAGTGGGCGTGCCAAGATGTTAGCGACTGAAAACAGTCGCTAACATCGCTATCTCCTATTAACAACTTTTGGAGATATTCGGGCTAAAAGCGAATATCTCCAAAAGCTAACACCTGCCCTGAGCAGTTCTTAGCCATGTTATCCAATGGGAGGTGGATAACATGGCTAAGAGCATTAGCTCTGTAATGCAAGAATATCGCTGACTTTTCAGCGATATTCATGCATTGCGGCTATTTTTATCGCATTTGCGATAAACCTTGGCAATACCAAGGTTTATTTACGGTAAAAATCGCCGCAGCGCAGCGGTAAATTTTTGTCTCTAACCAAGCAATAGCGATAATTATCGCCATTGCTTGGTAAAATGCCCCAAGGTATTTACCACCAACTTGTAGTTGGAGGTAAATAACGAATCCTGATAGCAAAAATGCACTCACTCGAGTGCCACCTACATAGCTTTTAAGGATTCTGTAATTTACCAATTTCTTAAAATAAGGATTTAGGGCCAGATGTAAGAAGCCTAATTCCGGTCAGTAACGGCCGAAAGTACCGAATTTCGGCCGTTACCCACCTGAATTAGGCTTTTCAGATGTAGGTGGCCAAAATGTAGGATTCCGTATTTTACCGAATCGGTAACTTAAGGAATCAGTAAATTACCGAATTCTTAACATACCGATTCAGTAAATTAGCGAATCCTTAATGTAGAGAGCACTCAAGTGAGTGCTTTTTACATTTACATTTAAGGATTTGTTATTCACCACCAACTATTAGTTGGTGGTAAATTCTGAATACCTTTCAAAAAGCAACTTTTAGGTTTTTATTCAGTGCCATGTGGCAGACATACATGCCCTTAGGGCCCTTAGGGCATGTATGTCTGCCACATGTGCACCCATGCACCATACAGGGGTGCAACAGGGGTTCAATGTGACACCCTGCCACCCTTGTAGGTCTACCCCCTATTACCGATTCGGTATTTACCGATTCAGTAATTCTCATTCATTCCTATGGGCCTCAGGTCCCATTGGAATGAATGAGGAATACCGATTCGGTAAATACCGAATCGGTAGTTACCGAATTTTACCGATTCTGTAAAATTTACCGATTCATTACCTACATATCATTTACCGATTCTAAAATACAGATCAGTAAAATTTGGTATTTTAGAATCGGTAAATGATATTTACCTACATCTGGCCCTCTGTATTTTACCGAATCCTTAAAACCTGCTTCCTACATTAGAACAGGCGAAAAACCGGTCGGTAACGGGATAATTACCAATTTTCGTCCGTTACCGACAGGTATTTAGCTACCTGCATATGGCTCAATGTATCAACGTGAAAAGTGGTGCGCTTCTTGTGCTGCCATGTCGGCATACATAGTGACATGATCCCTAATGGCAACCAGCATACTGGGACTGGACACAAAGTTGCTTTTCAGGATCCACAAGGTTCTTTTTATATCATCGGCAGCTGTGAACGTATATCCCTCAAGATACTTTCTTACGCTTCTATGCATACAACTCGGCTGGTAACTTTAAATGCCTCCCACAAAATATTTGTCTCCGTCACAGTACCCTGATTTTTTTAAAGTACTCAAGGATAGCTATGTGCAATCTTGCCCAGAATAGTTGCATGTAACCTCCATTCAAACGGTGTGGGTGTGTGTGTAAGAATTGAAACCACCAGTTGAGCCAGCGCAAGGTCACACAGCATTCTGGGCATCAGCTGTACATCTATTACCCAAGTGCTCCCCTCATGGGTCTCCAGCCAATAGTCCAATCTAGACCATGGGCCATGCACCGAATAGGTTAAAGTGCCCTCTTTCCTCTCTGGGTTCTGAATCTCCATATGTCGATGAGACCATAATCTATCGTTCACTCACTTAGAACCTGGGTCAGAGTGTTTGCCCTACCAGTCTGCCGCTGCTGACTGGTTTAGTCCTGGTTTTAGGTATGTGCTGAGGTCCCCATATATTGGCTTAAGGCTTTATCGTATGTAGGCATTGCCAGAGCTGGGTATAGAATTCGGGATTGTCTATGTTAGGCCTGTAGGAGTTAACAATGGTCACTGAGGTGCCACATAGACTTCCCTGCACTATCATGGTCTCTAAATGAGTGACAGCTAATGGCACACCTTATTAACAAGTACAAGTACCCCCTCAGGAGTTTGAAGAGTAGAATGAGGCCATTTGGAATCAGGTCCATCTAGCACCAACAGCAATCTCTGTGTGGTAAGTGAGATGTGTCTCTTGTAGGAGGGAAATGTGCACATGGTGTCTGTGTAAATAGGCAAGTACATGGCGTGTTTTCTTGGCGTTGTTAAGCCCCCGAACATTCCTTGTGACCAGATATGTGACCTGGGCTGGGGTCATGTTAATATCTTTTAATGCTGTAATGTATTATGTATCTGCATTATCACTACATAGCATTTCCCATGGCAACAACAACTATTAGCCTATCAGTGGCAACTCAACCAATAAACAGAAATCCCATCCCCCACTCCTTTCTGCATCCCAATTATGCCAAAAACAGCCCCTTAACGTGAAAGAAAAAAAGGCACATCTACTAACAATACAATATAAGGCATAACAACAAGTGTGACATCACGTCATAAAGGCATATGGGGTCTACCCTTGCAGGGGTGGCTAGAGGTTCAAGTCCCCTCCAGTTGGTCAGAGATAACCAGGAGACCAGGAAAGTGTCAGCTTAGCAACAACCACATTCCAGGATTATACAAGTGGCTCCACTGGGCTTGATTGCAGAGACCCATGCAGACCCACTGACCAGATTGGCAGGTACCCAATGAGATCATAGGATAGGCTATTTCAAGCAAGGTCGATACATATTTAGGGCTCCCCTGGCGGGACGAGAGGGGGTACCCCTCCTTGCATCTGCAGAATCACGTAGCTTGGCTGCTTCCCTCCTGATGCAATGATCACCATCAGACCCCTTCTGACATCTGGATCAATATAGTGCAATTTAGATTACGCATGTGTTTGAGGCAACTTTTTTATCAAGTACGGTGTGGCGAATATTTTTTGCACCCCAAGGTGTTCTCTGCATAATCTAGCTGGTTACAGCATGGCATTAAGTATGGGCGAATTTTGCGAATCTCGCGTTCGCGAATTTTGCGGATTTGCGAACTCGCAATCCGCAAAATCCGCGAATTTGCGGATTTTTTTTGTGTGTTCGCAAGGATTTCTGCCAGTTCGCGAGGGTTTCGTACCAGTTCGCAATTGCGAACTTACATTTTGGCTCGCAACGGTCGCGATTATGTTGTTTCTACGTCTGGTTCATCATCACAGGTTCCCAGCACCCTCTGTTTCACCACTGCAACCCTCTGTTACATCAATGCCACCCTCTGGTTCATCATCACTGTAGATTATGGGGGGGGAAAAGCAAGCACACCAGCCCTGCTTCAACTGACATGAATTAATTTGGGGTTAGTTTATTAATGTGTCACTGTTTTAAAATTCCAGTCTGGCACCTGCTTCCTTATCTGTAATTTGCTTTCTGTTGCAGTGCATTTTTTTTTCCAGGACCTTTGTGGCCTACTTGTAGCTATTCTATGAGCCTGCTGTGAGGGTCAGAGCAGGGTCATACAATTGTTGCAACTAGCAACTGAATTCTGGAGGGGCCCCAGTCAGGAAGCACTACAGGGAATTGTTACTAATGATGAGTTTGAACTCTTGCACCTGCAGAGTGCCTTCAGTTTTGCAAAACACGTTTTACTGCAATTTCGCGGGATTTGCGGGGCGCGAACACTCGCGAGATCGGATTCGGAAGCTGCGAATTTGTGCGAATATGCAATTTGTTTTTTTGCGGCGTGTTAGTTCGCAAGGTTTTGTGCATTTTTGCAAGCCGCTCGTAGCGCAAGGCGCAAAGTTACCCTCGCGGTCGTTCAAGGGTGCGGCCATCTTGTTTGCCTGACGTATTTCTGTTTCTGGGCGCGAAGTGTAATCTCGCAAAGTGTGCAGCTCGCCAGTACAGTTTCGCGAGTGTTCGCAAGGAAAATCTCGCGCGAACTTACCCGCGCGGTCGTGAACGGGCGCGGCCATCTTGTTTCTCATTCATTGCTATGGTTCTGGGCATGGTCTTTGTATCCTCTCTAAATCTCTGCCATCCTTTGCTTGTTTGAAGTTTTTTTTATCTATTTTACTTATTATCTATCCCTCTATTTTTCTAGCCCTATATTTTTGTGTTTACTGCTACTTTTGGTTAATTTTAAACTACTTTTTTAAACTCTTTTCTTTTCTTCTCTTCCCTATTCTATTTTCTTTATTCCTTTCCGCCCAGACCATGGTGAAGGGAGCCGGGAAGCATCCCGAGAAGGGGAAGGGTCCCGCACCCCGTGTCCGGCTCCCGTGCGGGCGTTTGAGGGGGGAGGAGGTCGTACCCAGGGAGATCTTTACCCCGGAGGAGGTGGGCCAACTCATTTTTTATGTTCAGCGCTGCCTCCCCAGGACCATCATGGGAGGCGGCAAGATCAGTGCCGGGCACGGGGTCCGGGAGCGCCGGAAGCGGTGGGAGAAGGTGTGCCAGGCCATTTACCACCACTCTCGGGTCTGGCGCACCTACAACCAGGCCACCCACCACTGGACGGATGTCCTGACCCGTGAGCGAGATCTGCTCGACCTCCTTGGCCTTGAGATCCCCGGGCTTGGTGAGTAGTAGTAGCTATTTCTTTACTACTATGTTTTCTCCTGCTGTGTTATTATATTGCAAATTTTAGTTTTTTACCAAGAGCAATAATGCTGCTCATTACATTGTAGGTAAATTATATTTCAAAATCTTCTGTGCATTTCAGGTACACTGCTCTCCTTCTTCTCAGTAGTGTTGCTACTATGCTTATTTGTTTCAGATTTTGTGTTCATTTCATTGGCCTGTGAAATTATGTATGAGTGTAGTTTAAAGAACTGCGTAATGCTACACACTAAGGTTCAGATTTTTAATTACCGGCGCATCCCTGCAAAGTAGCAGGATGCGCCAGTAATTGTGCGTCACGCCACCATCACCCATGGTGCGCCGTATTTACAATGCGGCGCACCATGGGCCCAAAACGTCACCAAAGCGTTACGCATCTGTGCCGTAAAGGCGGCGCATTGCTGGAGTTGCGTCGCAACGATGGTGCTGCTCCATCAATGCTCTGGGGTGCCCTATCTCCCCAATGCTGCGTCAAGCCGTACGTCTGCTTCAAGCAGGCGCAGGGTTTGAGTCACGCATCATTGTCCTCAAAGTGACTGATTGAAATCTTGTAGATTTCCCTCAGCCACTTTTAGGATGCGTTCCTGCGCAGGAACGCCCTCCCTTGCGCCGGAACGCCCCCTATTGGCGCAGGGCTTTACAACGTGATGCATCTCCCATATGCGTCACGTTGTTAATATACGCCGCACCATTGCGCCTCTTTTGTGCTGCCGCTGCATCACAAAAGTCACGCAACAATGGAGCAAAAGAGCCGCAAGGGGCTTCTAAATCAGCCCCTACAGACTCAAGTCCAGTCCTTCCTTTGTACACATGGCGATAAGAAGAAATAGTGGTGGTGGATTGATAGTTTGAGTATTTTAATGACTGGTTAATGTAGTAGGAAACTTTAGTGTAGTCGCTGATCTTCAATCACGATGGACTTTGGCTGTCACTTCGCGTGCTGCGGACTGCTGCCTGCCAATCCTAGGCAAACCTTTTTAGTACTTTGTTTAGTGAGTTACATAAGAAGTTTCCAATTCGACGGTCCGCAAATCAAGCAATACTAATAACATAGTAGACCACATGAGATTGGTCAATAATATATCCTGTGGAATAGTTGTCTATTTGCTATTTCGCCAAAATACTTTGTTATTTCTTTTGAAATGTTTGATTTGGTTGACAAATATCATCCTGTTTTTCTTTCTTTCATGTTGTACATCAGCTTCCCCCAGGGGCAAGAGGACACAGGAGGAGGAGGAGGAGGAGGGTGCTATTGAGGATGCAGGCCAGGATCAGGCAGGCAAGGCCTCCTTTGCTGGCCCCAGTAAGTTTTAATTTTAATATAGAGTACTTATTTTTTCCCAGCGTTCCTCATTTGATTTTTTCTAAATCGTCTTTGATCTTCTTGTAGACTGGATCTAAATTCTTATCCTGCCTCGACTATGACTCCGTGTGGTATTACTAGATTATTCTTATTAGTCTGTCTGTGTAGCTAACTAAGATTGCACATTTGGCAATTCCATTGGACTCCCATTCTAGTCAGCAATAGCTCTATGCACTGAGTGCAGTCCTCTGGGATTGTCCATAATGTCTTTTCAAGTCTTCTAAATGTTTATGCT
This sequence comes from Lissotriton vulgaris, assembly GCF_964263255.1. NCBI lineage: Eukaryota > Metazoa > Chordata > Amphibia > Caudata > Salamandridae > Lissotriton > Lissotriton vulgaris. The sequence continues at coordinate 403,758,526 of NC_141689.1, forward strand.
TTGACAATTGCCAACAATAAAAAGGTGAATGACAACCAAGAAAGAATAAGATACTACTTTACTTTTGGTTTGGATAGGAGGACAATCCATTTTACTACTGTTGCAGGGACAAATCTGCACAAACAGAACTATGGACACTAAATAATGCATTGCTTAGCTTATCAATTATAATAGGTGCTGTTAGACTTTCCACATACCTCAGTGATAACAGACTTTGTAGTTGAACCCCCAATCTCCTTACTGACTAGATAGTGTGGCAGAGTCATTTAGCTCCCAAAGTCACCGATGGCAGAGGCACGGACTTATGCTTGCAAGAATTCCAAAACCTTTAGCTCATCCACTCTAGTCTGGAGGACCAAAAACCACAGAGTCTATTTGAGTTTAAAAGCTTTATTAAAAGTAAACACATTTATTGAAATCAAGTTTGTCATAAAAGTAAACGTTTAACTGGAAATGGAAAAGTGCTTAGTGCTGACGATTAATTGGACACATTTCTTGTGGTCGAGCCGAGCTCTCACCTGGTTTGAACTTGATCCTGCTCGTGTTCTTAGAAGTCAAGCTTCTGTCTGTTAGGAGAAAAAGTGGTGCGTGTTAAAAATAAAAAGCAAGCATTCATCAGTTGTGCCAAAAAGTGCAGCAAGACAACAGCCTTCCCTGGAAAAAGGGACATTTTTACTTTACAGTAGACAGTCACAAATTATTAAATTGTATACTGTTTTTTTCACATTTCTTTCTTCCTCCTAGACCAAATATTATATAGTAGTGAGTGGTGTATTCTAACATTATTAAATGTACTTTGTAGGTGGAACATCTGGAGGCGGGGCCAGCGTCGAGGTGGTGGTGGCATTGGACGAGGACAACTCTGGGGAGGAGGCGGTGGAAGTGCCGGACAAATCTGTGGGGGATGACACGGTGGTGGCGGGCAGAGGTAAGCTATACATTCCTTACTCATTTGAGATTGAAGACTGCAGAGTGTGCTTTCTGCACAGGTGTATTATAAATAAACCAGGTAGTAGCCTCCTCTAAATGTACTTCGACTTAGCTGTGAAGTTTTTGGCGAGAAGAATCCCAATCAGATTTGAGGTGAACTTGATGGAAGGGATGAACGAAAAGCGAAAGAAGGGTGTAAGTAAGTGTGGAAGGACGAGAAATGTAATGATGACTGGCAAAGAAGAATGATATGTGTTTGCTCGGTCCCCGAGGTGCCTGGGAAGGAAAGAATATGGTATGGTGCATGGCTGGGTGAATGATGAAGCAAGGATGGGTGTAAGGAGAACAACCTGGGTGGGTGAAACAGAAACTGTATGTGTGCATATACTTGGAATGGATGGATGCCTGTATCATTCATGGTACTATCTGACTCTTAGATAGCATATGTGTATCTAGAGAGAGTAGACGGTCACTGGATGAACTAAGTGTTACTTTGAAGAGCATGTAACACCGCACCCGCACGTCCGTTCCAGTGTAGGAAAGGCAAGGAAAAGAAGTTGTAATTTTGTCCAAATACTACCATGAATAGTAGCAGTAGTTTGTATTGCAACTGCAAGCACAGCATATATCCGGTTATTACGGTGGACACTCCCTACCTCTCTTAATAACTTTAGTTTAGTAGTAGTACGTCATTCATGTGTGGGGGTATCACTGTTCACTCAATAATAAGCAAAGCACCTAAAGTCATCCCATATGTCATCAAATACATCCCATGTGAAGTGATAGATAATCAGATTATTTAGCTTCTTTATTTTCCTTTTCTAATACTCATTTGCACTGTAGGGTGAAAGCTAAATTAATTAAGCAGTAGCCCTTTTAACAGATAATTCTCAGTGCCACCCGTAATAGAAAAGTAAGAGCTTCACCACCTGCATGTACTGGACCGGTACAGTAACGCAAGTCTGTCTCACTCACCATGGTGTGCGTCTGTTTTTCTGGGGTGCAAGTTCACTGCGCTGGCATTATGCCGGCTTGCATAAGATAACGTACCAATTTTCCTAAACAAGAGAGAAGAAGAAGAATAAGACTGGTGTACTGTCATAGTCGACTGTGATGGAAGTCCATAGTGCTTGTAGAATTTGTTCCTTAAACTCCCACTAATGTTAGAGCAAGGATGAAGAAGTCGAAGGTTACATAGATACTGTCCTCAATAGTTATGTACTGTGCTTTCAATTTGCTACTTGTACTGTGACAACTTTCTGCTCAATCATTTTGTGTTAATCTTAAGGAGCATTGGTTACAGACTATGTCTTTCTTTCTTCATGTAGTTGCTCCTTCCAAATCCAAGACACCATCAAGGAGGAAGGAGCTGGCTCGAATGGCCCGGCAACGGAGGCTGGATGCCACTGTCGCTGAATATCGGCGGCTGGTGGCCCTGGAGGAGGAGGAGACGCAGTCTGGTACAACAACAACATCCACGGGGACAGCTGCATCCTCCTCCGTGTGGGCTGCCAGCCAGCGCAGTGCTCCAGCGGTACGGAGCCGGGCTACCAAAGCCAAACGCCAACGCCGAGCAGCAAAGACAGCAGCTGCCCCCCACAGGATTTGCAAGGCACACCAGCGCCGCTTATCCCTCAGACTGTCCTACCTGGAGCAGGAGGTCCTGAACTATAAGAACTTGGTGGAGGGCCTCCGCTTCGAACTTGCCACCCTCCGCAAGGAGCATGATGCCCTGGCTGCTAAAGCCAACAGCACCCTGCCATAGTGTCCCTTGCCCCTTTTTTAGAGACTTTTGGGGGATGGGAATTGGGAGTTGGGTTTTTTGGGGACTTTTGAAGGACAATCGTTGGGGTTAGGGAGGGTCTTGCGGGAGATTATTTTGTTAGGGCTATAAAAATATACTTTTTGAAACTTTATCTGACAATACCTGTTTTTTACTGTTTTTGAGTCTGATGGGTGGGGGTTTAACAGTAAGTTTGTTTTCCTGAATAGTCCTAGGACTTTAGTAGTACTACCGTCAATCTCTCGTCTCTCCTAATACTCCATTATACTACCTCCAACCAAACGCCTATCTTACCTATAATTTCTGTTTGCAAGTAGGGCTAGGCCCAGGGCTGGCTCCACGGGAAACAGCGAATAAGGTTGGCAATCCTGGGCGGATAAAATTTCCTCATAGCGGTGGTACTAGTGGTGTGACACAGTGGCAGTTGCATGCCTATGAAAAAAAAGAAAATGAAATCTGGTTTGTCCTCCTGAGCAATACAACGGTACAATAGAGAATATAGCAGGTGACAGTACACTAGAACAGTGCCACATTGTAGCCTAACAAATGGTAAAGTATAACTACTAATTCGGTTGAAGTTCTTTGACTTTAGCTTTGTCAAGCAGAGTAAGAATATATCCTCGGATTTCTTCACCAGCCTGTTGGTATCACCTTATCCTCCCCAGCAAGTGTGTGGATTTATTGCTGTAATTTAGTCACACATCAATCAAAACCACACAGCCCGGGGGAAGAGGGTTAGGGTTTGAAAAATGGATGGGTACGCGGGTTTTTGGGAAAGATTTTGTGAGACAAGAAAAAATAGCACAGCATGGACAAACAATTGTGAACATAAACAAATCTTTGGGTACAAACCTATCCATCAATCTTTGAAAGTGCATGCACTACTGCATGCATGTCAGTGAAAAGTAAGTAGTACTTTCGACAACTGTGGAAGAAAGAATGCAACAGTACAGGGCGTGTGTGGAAATATTGATAACTATATTCAAGATAAGGTCTCTGTTGCCAGATACCTGAGAGCCTTGCTGGTCACTATAAATCCATTCACAACACTCAATGGGGTTGGTCTGGAAGGTATAGTAGATAGAAAAGGAGAAATTGCTCTTTTTCTAGGTGTCCCCTCACTCACCAGGGTTGCCCCTTGGTGACATGCTTCATCATTGGGGCCATCCCAGTCCTCTACGGGCTGGGGCGTGCTGCGACATGCGAATTACGTAGGAGCACTTACAAATGACTATGTGTGGTGCAGATGTGATAGTGGAGTGGACTAAGTGATGTGTTAAAGGATCAATTTAGAAGCAGAGAGAGATCCAAGAAATGCAGTCACAGTCCTAGAAAAACACAATGGATACTGTATCTGTATGTTGTTGTAGTTGTCCTGTTGAATTTGGTAAGTAAGTTGCATGCAGAAAAAAATTCCTCTTATTAGCGGCACTCCTCCATTGCAGCTGATGCTTCGTCCATCGATGTTGGTCACCACCAGAAGACACCCTGTAAAAAAAGCACAGCATGGACAAACAATTGAACATAAACAAATCTTTGGGTACAAACCTATCCATCAATCTTTGAAAGTGCATGCACTACTGCATGCATGTCAGTGAAAAGTAAGTAGTACTTTCGACAACTGTGGAAGAAAGAATGCGACAGTACAGGGCGTGTGTGGAATTATTGATAACTATATTCAACATAAGGTCTCTGTTGCCAGATACCTGAGAGCCTTGCTGGTCTCTATAAATCCATTCACAACACTCAATGGGGTTGGTCTTGAAGGTGTAGTAGATAGAAAAGGAGAAATTGCTCTTTTTCTAGGTGTCCCCTCACTCACCAGGGTTGCCCCTTGGTGAAATGCTTCATCATTGGGGCCATCCCAGTCCTCTACGGGCTGGGGCGTGCTGTGACTTGCGAATTACGTAGGAGCACTTACAAATGACTATGTGTGGTGCAGATGTGATAGTGGAGTGGACTAAGTGATGTGTTAAGGGATCAATTTAGAAGCAGAGAGAGATCCAAGAAATGCAGTCACAGTCATAGAAAAACACAATGGATACTGTATCTGTATGTTGTTGTAGTTGTCCTGTTGAATTTGGTAAGTAAGTTGCATGCAGAAAAAAATTCCTCTTATTAGCGGCACTCCTCCATTCCATCTGACGCTTCGTCCATCAATGTTGGTGACCAGAAGACACCCTGTCCACTGCCTGCCTGGCGGATGCTGAATTGCGGCTCGCTAATGTGAAGCCTGACTCCATCCTTTTTTCCCCATTGCACAGACTGAAACCTGGCCTGTAATTATTCAACGAAAAACAGGAAGTGATATAATATTACAACACCACTGATAAATAAATATAAGGTATGTAGGCTGTGGAGTGCAAAAAGTCACACTTTGATTTTCCTAGTAGACAGTACAATATTTTTGACAGTGCGTACTCTGTCTGAGTCACCTTTTGAAGGATAAATAAGTATGGGCAAATGAATGTAGCGGATCTTTCCCCTCAAGCTAGGTGTACTGTAAACTGTGTTTTAGAACAAAATTAGATCTTCCCAGCAGTGCTCCCACCCAGACGCTTACTAAAGCCAGTCGCAAAAATGTAGAAGACCCCCAATCAAATCGCAAAAAACGAGGCCTAGCAGAAAACTGGTGACAAAACGTACTTTGAAAGTAAAAGTAGGCCCAAATACCCCCTTACCCACCGTGGATTGCATTCAAACCACTTGCAAGCAACCAAGCAAAAGTATCCATAGCCAGCATCGCTCCAAGACTCGAAAACCCCCCCACCCAAACACATGCAATAGAAATACTGCTAACCCTAACGAACCCTAAGTTAAGAATAGTGGCAAAGGCTTTCTTTAACTATGCCAAATCCCCCCTTTCCCACCATGGATTTTCTTCAAATGACTTGCAACCAAAATTACACATTCTCACAAGTGCTTTAAGACCCCAGAACTCAGTTGCAAAAATCTAGAACACCCCGAAACACATGCAATCCTGCTGCTAGGGCTAACCCTAACGAACCCTAAGTTACAAAAAGTGCCAAAAGGCTTTTCGGCGTGGATTTTGTCCCAACCACTTCTACCCGGTATTAGACCTTCCCAGGAATGGCCCAAGACCCGCCAACCCACCCGCCAAAAAGCATAACACCCCCAAACAGCCCAAAAGCAACATCTCCTACTTACAATATTTCTCGGCCTTCGGTCCAAACGCGCTGCGTAGCTAGGCCATAAGTCCGGTTTGCCACCACAGATTTCCTGAAAAGCAAATGCAATCAAGATTAGAGTGTCCCAGCAGTGCTCACAGACCCCGAAACTCACCCACAAACAGACGGAACCCCCCCTAAGAGCACCTCAAAGGCAAGCAAGTCAGCAAAACACACAAAAAATTCCGCCTCGGATTTGGTCCAAACCACTTTTATCCGGTATTAGAGCTTCCCAGCAATGGCCCCAGAGCCGTCAACTCACTTGCAAAGAGGTAGAACAACACCGCCACAAGTGCTGAGTCTTTCTTCATTGGGCGTAAACCAGCCCTCTGCTTTGATGGAAATAGGAGTCTGGAGGAGGAGGATAGAGGAGCATGTTCTTCTGAACTTGTGAACCTGAGGAATGCAGACTGCGGCACCTTCAAATCAATTAGCAAACAAGTGAAGACAGTTCTGCTGATGGGCTTGTTTTTGTGATTATCTGATTAAAGTTTGAATTATATTAACTGTGCACAACAAAGAAAGACAGACACACAGGAATAAAAGTTTATAAGGACGAAAAAGAAAGTTATTGATTCGTTGTCTCATTTTCAGGGCTCGGTATCACGGTCCGTGAATAAGAATAAGGCTTCGTCATCATACTCTGCGAATTCAGGCAGGGTGAGGTCAGTGTCACCTGACAGAGAAGAAAATCCCTCATCTATGTTGCTGTCCACCTGGTCTTCATCCGGCGCGCTTTCTCGTACTCTGAAATCTGGTGGTATGAGGTGCTGATTCATCTTGATCATTGTTAACCTCTCCACATTTTTGGGCGAGAGGCTGCTCCGTTTGGAAGTTACAATGCCACCAGCAGCACTGAAAACACGTTCAGAAGACACGCTTGCGAGTGGGCAAGACAAGTAGTTTAAAGCCAGGTTGGTGAGCTGTGGCCACAATTCTTTTTTCCCATGCCAATACGCCAATGGGTCAGCATTAACATAGACCTATGTTGAGTCATTCAGATAGTCCTGGACCATCGAATCAAGGTTCTCCTCCAAGGTTCCTCCACTTTGCTTAGCTGTTGCTGTGACCTTTTGAGAACCAAACCCAAGCCGAGCTAGCCAATCCTCTTCAGCCTCCAATGTTACTGTTGTGTCTGGTGGTGCAGATGATCCGGTTGCCGGTCTCTTTAACGGCTGAGAGGTCACTTGTGCCGCAGCCACAGGTGCAGAAGTGGATTGTTGTGACTGGGGATGGCCTGCTGATGCTGATGTACTGCCTTTCCCTTCAATTTGCTGCCGTTCTCTTTCAAACCTCTTGGCTGAGGAGGCTATCCACTGTTTGTACTTTGTAACATCTTCATCAGCAAAAGGAAAGAATGCTTGGCCTGCCAGCGCCTTTTTGTAGCGTGGATCCAGAATAGTAGCACAAATGTAATGCTGGTTTGAGTCGATCATTTTAAGACGTTCATCACCTTGTAGGTGCTCTAATAATTTCTCAGCCAGAACAAAAGGGTCTTGGTTTTTTTCATCTTTTTCAAACACAGAACACACCTCCTTCAGTTGGTGCTCCAGCATGTACAACAATGGGATAGCTTTTCCCTAATTACAGTCCTCCTTGCTGACTACACGAGTGAAGAACTCAAAAGGACGAAGCATGCGTGTCAGGCTTTTAACTATGTTCCATTGCGCCGCACCCATCCTCAGGTCCTCCTTCTGAGCTGTACCCTGTGTTAAGGAATAGTGATCGAGTACCGTATACTGCTCATACAGACGCTCAAGCATGTAGAAGGTTGAGTTCCAACGTGTTACCACCTCCTGGATGAGTGCTTTCACTGGCATTTGACGTTCATATAGCAGGCTCCTCAGATGCTTCCGGGCCTTAAAAGAATGGCTGAAATGGTTGCACATTTTTCGGCAGGTCTCCACTACTCTGTACGCTGCACTGTCTTTATCACCCAAGAATTTTTTGACAACCAGGTTTATACAGTGCGCCAAACACGGCACTCTGAAATAGTCACCCAGCTGCATGGCCTTAACTATATTGGAGCCATTGTCCGTGGAAACATAACCAACCTGGCGTTTTTTTGGGGACAGCCAGTCAAGGACCTTTGTGTTGAAGACATCCAAAATGTTTTGTGCTGTGTGACATTTCTCCAAACCAAACATGGCTAGTGTTGCATGTTTCCGAGCAGCTTTAAAAGCAATGTCCGGGTCAACACCTGCGTTTAGCTTTGCTTTAGCCCCTGAAAAAGAGACCCAGTGTGCAGTGATGCACATGTAATCAGCGCCTGCGCCACTGGTCCACATGTCTGTTGTCAGATGTATAGTGTGAACATCACTCTTCTGCAAAGCTGCCCCAATCACCTCCAGAACATCTTCATGTAGTGCTAGAACCGCAATTCGGGCAAAATAGAACCGGCTAGGAACCTTCCATTTAGGGCAGAGCGCTGCCACTAATTCTAGAAAACCAACCCCTTCTACAAAAGAAAAAGGGAGAAGGTCCAGAGCTAGCATTTTAGCCGGCTTAGTGTTATACAGACGCGTCAGTGGGTGGTTGCGTTCATATTGCGCTTCTGTAAACAACATCTTTTTAATGTTGCCCTGGACCAAGGATTTACGGGATGATGATGATATCTTTGACCCAGTTACGCTCGCTGATGAACTTTTTCGCATTGATGTCTCACTCTCTCCCACACTCTTAGTGTGGCTCACATGGGGTGTGCTGCTGACAGGGGTACTGGGTTTAAGTGAAGTGTTTGAATCGTCTTCTTCCTCCTCGTCATCATCAGATGAAAAATCAACGTTTTCATTACGTGCAATTCGGGCTTCCTTGACCGCCTCTAGGTGCGCAAACCATTGGACAGCGTGCGTTCTCTTAAGATGACCTCTCTGGCCTCCGGTACCATAGTTGGTACCAAACTTACCACGACTAACTCGAAGCTTACAAATGCTACAAATGGCTACGTTTTCCCTTTTTGGGCAAACACTAAAGAAGTCCCAAACTGGAGACGTGAAATGTCTTTGGGGGCCGGAGGAGGCGGCGATACTGGTGGTGGTGGTCCTGCTGCTAATGCCAGATGAAGTGGAGGATGTGGATTGCCGAACTTCAGTACATTTTGCACTTTCACCACCACTAATTGAGGTCGAGGTGGATGGAGGTCCCTTCTTCCGAGAAAGAAATATGGAAGCGGTAGGTGTTGGTGTACTAGTTAACTCCAAATCTAATGATTGTTGTGTTTCCATTTCCATTGCCTCCTCGTTGACATCATCATCATGCTCTGCAGCTTCTCGGGATAGGGTCAAAATGTCTCTTTGCTGCATGCCCGCTGGGGCTGCAGTGACCTTTATGATGACTGGCTCGTCGTCATCGTGAGAGGCTTCATCAGCAGCAGTATCTGTCACTTCTTGTTGAGCCTCATCACACTCCATAGCTATGAGTTTTTTGACGGCCTTCCTTTTACTCTTAGGTACCTTTGTCAGATCATGGTGTGCCTCACTCTCAGACGGCCGTGGTGGTTCCCAATTTTCATCCAGTTCATCAGAAGGAGGTGGGCTTGAAGAAGATGTAGACACCCCCCTTGATCTTTTCCTTGCTAGGGATGTGGAAGACAATGAATGATCATCAGGAGGAGTGGCTTCCAATGATACCTCGGCTTGATTGTCGATTTCCTGATGTGCCCCTACTTCAGGAGGAACAACTATTGTGGGCACTTGTGACCCTCCATGCACCTCTGCTTGCGCATCTCCTTGCGCTGCCTCTCCTTCCACATGTACTTGGGCTTGTACTTGCACATGGTGTTGTTGTTGCGGCTGTGGTTGTTCAACACTTGTCAGATGAGTTACAACAATCTGTGTTGATTCAGGGACATTGCTGCTACTTTCTTGCGATGAGCCAACATCACTGGTCGATGGTGATTGGAGAAGTACACTGACTGCCTCTGAAGCACTCAAGGGCTTTGACTTAAGTTGGCGTGGTGGTGGAGGCACTGAACCCAATGGAGCGGGGGTGCTGCTCCCAGCTTGGTCCCCAGCAGATCCTGCTGCTGCTGCAGGCGTACTTTTTTTTTGCTCCCAAAAAACGCGGCGGCCGGCACACCAGCCTCCTTGGTAACTTGCTTCTTCTGCTCCTTACTAGCAACTTTCTTGCTAGAGGAGCTACGGAGACCTTTTTTTGGGGCCATCTTCTTCAGAGCAGGTCAGACAGCAGGCCGCAGTTGCACGAATTGTAGAGTTGTCTGAGGCCAGACGTGACGTCGCGTGACGTTATGCTGCACACACACAGCTGCAGGACTTCTTCCTGGCACTGGTGGTTCTCTTGAGTCTTGTGCACCTAAAAGCAATGGAAGACAGAGGAACATCAGTTCAGTTATACACCACAAAAAAATCGAAAAAAACCAGAAAAATCAGCACAATCCCATGCCCTCCATGATGCTTAAATTCAAGACACCCCACAGAAAGACTAGGCACATGCAACACTCACTAGTCACTACCCCTGGTGAAAAGGCCACAACAACAGGCCCAAAAAACGAAAATCACAGAAAAATCAGCACAATCCCATGCCATGATCAAGTCAAGTCAAGTCAGAAATTTATATAGCGCTCTACATACCCAGAGGGTCTCACGGCGCTTGAGGAAGGGATGGGAATTACTTGTCGAATATCCAGGTTTTAAGTTGCTTTCTGAATGCTAGGTGGTTCTGAGTGAGATGTAGGTGAGTGGGGAGTGAGTTCCATGTTTTAGCTGCGAGGTAGGAGAAGGATCTACCTCCCATGGTGGTTTTGTTGATGCGAGGAATGGTCGCAAGGGCTTGGTTGGAAGATCGTAGCTGGCGAGGGGGGGTGTAGAAGGAAAGTCGTGTGTTGAGGCATTCGGGTCCGAGTTCGTAGAGTGCTTTGTGAGCGTGGGTTAGGAGGCGGAAAGTAATCCTCTTATTGACGGGGAGCCAGTGGAGGTTTTTCAGGTGGCTAGAGATATGGTCTTTACGCGGGATGTCTAGTATGAGTCTGGCTGATGCGTTCTGGATGCGTTGGAGTTTTTTCGGAGTTTTGCGGTGATACCGGCGTATAGGGTGTTTCCGTAGTCCAGGCGACTTGTAACCAGTGCATGGGTGACTGTTTTTCTGGTTTCGGTGGGGATCCAGCGAAATGTTTTTTTGAGCATGCGGAGGATGTTGAAGCATGAAGATGAGACTGCGTTGACTTGTCTGGTCATCGAGAGTGAGGAGTCCAGGATGATGCCCAGGTTCCGTGCGTGGTCCGTCGGGATGGGTGCTTTTCCAAGGGCCTCTGGCCACCAAGAGTCGTCCCAAGCGGAGGGGGAGGTGCCTAAGATAAGGACTTCTGTTTTGTCTGAGTTCAGTTTCAGACGGCTGTGCTTCATCCACTCTGCTACTTCTTTCATACCTTCATGTAGGTTGGTTTTGGCGGTGTTTGGGTCTTTGGTGAGTAATAGGATCAGTTGGGTGTCATCTGCGTAGGAGATGATGTTGAGGTTGTGTTGGCGAGCGATGGTCGCGAGGGGGCTCATGTATACGTTGAAGAGGGTGGGGCTGAGTGAGGAACCTTGGGGTACGCCGCAGATGACTTCAGTAGCCTCGGATTTGAATGGTGGGAGGCGGACTCTCTGGGTTCTTCCGGTGAGGAATGAGGTGATCCATTCCAGTGCTTTTCCTTGGATCCCGATGTTTTTGAGGCGCTGTAGAAGAGTGCTATGGCAGACTGTGTCGAAGGCTGCGGAGAGGTCTAGGAGGATGAGGGCGACTGTGTCTCCATTGTCCAGTAGAGTACGAATGTCGTCTGTTGCTGCGATGAGGGCGGTCTCCGTGCTGTGTTTGGCTCGGAATCCGGACTGTGAGGAGTCGAGGGATTTGTTGGTTTCGAGGAAGGCGGCGAGCTGGTTATTGACGGCTTTCTCGATGACTTTGGCCGGGTATGGAAGGAGCGAGATGGGGCGGTAGTTTTTGAGTTCGGTGGGGTCCGCTGTGGGTTTTTTCAGAAGGGCGCTGAGTTCGGCGTGTTTCCAGCTTTCCGGGAAGGTGGCGGAGTTGAGGGAGCAGTTGATGACATCTCGGAGGTGTGGTGCTATGATGGAGTCAGCTTTGTTGAAGATGTGGTGAGGGCACGGGTCTGTGGGGGATCCTGAGTGGATGGAGTTCATCAGGCGGATGGTGTCCTCGGTGGAGATTGGGTTCCAGTCGTTAAGGATGTTCAAGGGGGGTGAAGGTACGGCAGAAGATTGGGTGGGATGGTCTCCGGGTTGGTTGTCGAAGCTGTTCCATGAAGCCCCTCCATGATGTTTAAATTCAAGACAACCCACAGAAAGACTAGGCACATGCACCACTCACTACCCCTGGGCCCTGGGCATAATGGATGAAAGCTAGGCAAAATGGGTGCAGGCCTGAGAACACTGCCTGCATTCAAAATGGCCCCCTCCATCACAGCACATGGCCAGGGCCTGTAGCAGCACTCAAAATGGCCCCCAACCACATGGCCTGTCCATCCACAACAGGCCCAAAAAACGAAAATCACAGAAAAATCAGCACAATCCCATGCCATGATCCAGCCCCTCCATGATGTTTAAATTCAAGACAACCCACAGAAAGACTAGGCACATGCACCACTCACTACCCCTGGGCCCTGGGCATAATGGATGAAAGCTAGGCAAAATGGGTGCAGGCCTGAGAACACTGCCTGCATTCAAAATGGCCCCCTCCATCACAGCACATGGCCAGGGCCTGTAGCAGCACTCAAAATGGCCCCCAACCACATGGCCTGTCCATCCACAACAGGCCCAAAAAACGAAAATCACAGAAAAATCAGCACAATCCCATGCCATGATCCAGCCCCTCCATGATGTTTAAATTCAAGACAACCCACAGAAAGACTAGGCACATGCACCACTCACTACCCCTGGGCCCTGGGCATAATGGATGAAAGCTAGGCAAAATGGGTGCAGGCCTGAGAACACTGCCTGCATTCAAAATGGCCCCCTCCATCACAGCACATGGCCAGGGCCTGTAGCAGCACTCAAAATGGCCCCCAACCACATGGCCTGTCCATCCACAACAGGCCCAAAAAACGAAAATCACAGAAATCAGCACAATCCCATGCCATGATCCAGCCCCTCCATGATGTTTAAATTCAAGACAACCCACAGAAAGACTAGGCACATGCACCACTCACTACCCCTGGGCCCTGGGCATAATGGATGAAAGCTAGGCAAAATGGGTGCAGGCCTGAGAACACTGCCTGCATTCAAAATGGCCCCCTCCATCACCGCACATGGCCAGGGCCTGTAGCAGCACTCAAAATGGCCCCCAAACACATGGCCTGTCCATCCACAACAGGCCCAAAAAACGAAAATCACAGAAAAATCAGCACAATCCCATGCCATGATCCAGCCCCTCCATGATGTTTAAATTCAAGACAACCCACAGAAAGACTAGGCACATGCACCACTCACTACCCCTGGGCCCTGGGCATAATGGATGAAAGCTAGGCAAAATGGGTGCAGGCCTGAGAACACTGCCTGCATTCAAAATGGCCCCCTCCATCACAGCACATGGCCAGGGCCTGTAGCAGCACTCAAAATGGCCCCCAACCACATGGCCTGTCCATCCACAACAGGCCCAAAAAACGAAAATCACAGAAAAATCAGCACAATCCCATGCCATGATCCAGCCCCTCCATGATGTTTAAATTCAAGACAACCCACAGAAAGACTAGGCACATGCACCACTCACTACCCCTGGGCCCTGGGCATAATGGATGAAAGCTAGGCAAAATGGGTGCAGGCCTGAGAACACTGCCTGCATTCAAAATGGCCCCCTCCATCACAGCACATGGCCAGGGCCTGTAGCAGCACTCAAAATGGCCCCCAACCACATGGCCTGTCCATCCACAACAGGCCCAAAAAACGAAAATCACAGAAAAATCAGCACAATCCCATGCCATGATCCAGCCCCTCCATGATGTTTAAATTCAAGACAACCCACAGAAAGACTAGGCACATGCACCACTCACTACCCCGGGTGAAAAGGCCACAACAGGCCAAAAAAACGAAAATGACAGAAAAATCAGCACAATCCCAAGCCATCCAGCCCCTCCATGATGTTTAAATTCAAAACACCCCACAGAAAGACTCAGTGCACCCACCACTGATTACCCCTGGGCAAAAGGCCCCAAAACAGCCCAAAAATCGAAAATTCCAAAATTGTAGTTGCAGCAACTGTAATGCCCCAAACGAACTTACTTGTGAAATTTCTAATCCAAAAGTGATCCAAAGAAAGTCAAAAAGGCCTCAAATCCAAATATCCAGCAGCATCCACAAAAAGTAATCATTCCAGCTCCAGATCCAAATGAAAAGTGACCAGGAGATGGACAAAGCACTGGGAGGAGCCTGCTGGACAGGAACAGGAAGTTGAAGACTGTGGGGCACTTCCTTCCTCCCACCCCCCCCTCCCCAAAATGGACTCCTCGCAAAAAAAGTGCAGGCAAATGTCAACCTAAGGAGTTATTCAGATAAAAATCATCATTTCCAGAAGGTTTATGCTGCTTGCTGGTGGATTTCTTGTGCAGAATTGCAAATTTGATATTTTTGCATGTGCGAGATTGTTGCTGCTCGCCGCATCTCAAAGCTCGCAATTGCGAAGTACCGCGATACGTGATCACGGCGTACTCGCGTTGACAAACTCTCGCTGTAAAAGTTGGCAAGCCGCGATTACGTAATGGCGCTTGCCAAATTCCCGCGGGATCCCGCAGCAAGATCCAAAATGGCGCAGCACTCGCAAAATATCAAGAAAAATAACTCGGCAAACGATGAATGACGGGAAGTAAACGCCGCGCGCCGCAAAATTGTATCACCAAGAAAAAAAAAATCCGCTGCGTGCGAATTTGTGGATTTTGCGGGAAATCCGCGAATCTCGCGGATTGCGAATTTCCCGAAAATCCGCAAAATCCGCGAGCGGAACGGATTTTCCGCCCATGCTTACATGGCATACAATATTTCCACTTGTTGTAGTCTCTTTTTTACAGGGAGAAATTCCTTGCGAGCGGCCTTTAATGGCACCATAAAATCAGGAAAGAAGGCAATGTAATTTCCCTGATTTTGTATGGACTTCTTCTCCCATGAAAGATGGAGCACTGTATCACGGTCTCAATAATTGTGTAGCTTGGCTATAATTGGGCACGGGGTTGTCCCCGTGGTTGATCGAACCATGAGAGATCGAAGGTCCCTCTCCACTATCAGCACATCTCCTTCACCATAGTTTCAACATATTACTCCATCTTACCGGTGTTAGTGGACTCTGGGACGCCGATAATTTGCAAGTTGTTCCAGTGGGAGTCCACCTCTAAGTCCTCATTCTTAGCTTGCATTACCACCAGCCCCTATTCCATGTTCAAGCACCTCAGGTTCACTGACTGCCGGTCATCTTCAACAGTCGATATGCACTGCTCCACTGCCGTGAGATGTGCTGTTTGTTTATCCAGTTTAGCCACTTGTGATCCATGATCAAGTTCATGATATCTCTATCGACATCTATAGATTGTAGGCCCTAATACATGGATATAATTGTGGCCTGTAGTACCGAGGTACCTTGAGATTGTGAGTCCAGTTCTGGATCTCAGAGGATACCCTGCTTGAGTTTAGTGGCATGCTTAGATTCAATGTGACACAGGTTTGGTGCCTGTCTGCTTTACCCATCTTTCGCAATTGTGTGCGGGGCAGGGTGCATGGGGCCGAGCTGTTACAAGTGTCCTCCCGAAAGGGACACAGCGGGATCTTCCAAAAAGACAGACTGCAGTATCACAAGGGAATCCCATCCATCATTGGCAATTAGGCACTTTAGCAGCACACACTGTGAACACCCCCCTGTCCTCCTACCCCCCACCACCTCTCCTCACAGTTCTCTCATTGTCTCTTCTTTGGGTGGACTGGCAGAGCTGCACATATTATAGCACTCTGCAGGCACAGGCAGTGGTGATAAATGGCATGTCACCCCGTTGCAATGTCAGTGAGGTGCAGCACAGTTTATAAGGGCCTCAGGCAACTCCCACTCAGTGATGCCAAATCCTATAGGCACTCTGCTGCTGCCAGCAGTTCGTGGAGGCCACAGCCGGGCTGGGTCTATGCAGCGGGCCTACTCCGCCTGCGTTACCAGGCTTCCACAGCCCCCTTGTGTAATCTCCTGATGAGCCTGTGTTGTTGTGCAGGTCCCAAGGCCTCTCAGGCCCAAGCTGCACTGTAGCACAACCTGCGCTGCAGAGTGGCGTCTCTCTTATCGGATACTCAAGCCCAAGGATCACAGAGTACTTTTCTTCTGCTTAGAAGGCCCCAGCTGGCAATACCATCCAGCACCGCGCAGGGAGCTTCCTGATCGGTGCATGTCACACTTCGTAGTCCAACAGTTCAGTGCTCCCGGAGCTTGTTTCACCACCCTCACACCTGCCGCTTAAAGAGAGTCACTTATGGCTGCAAGCCTATCCGTCAGATTATCACCGCCCTCCACAGGCCAAGCTGTGATGTCCCATCTCAGCCAACAGCAACATTTCCGACATTGTCACCACAAGCAACTCAGGCCCCTGTCATCTCCCACTCCTCACTTAGGTGCCTATTAAGATGGATCATGGATTGCATTGGGTCACTGGACCGACCTCCCATGTCGCGACGGTCCCGCCATAGACATTAGGATGCACCCGCCACACTGGTGGGCGCATACTGCATTTCTGTCAGCAGCACCCACCGCAATGTCAGAAGTGCATGTCGCGCATTTGCATGCACAACGTGACAGGCACGGTGCGGTGCCTGCCACCCTGTGCATGCGAATGCAGGGGGGTACCATAGGTACCCCATGTGCACCCTCTTCCCCTCAACACCCTGGTGGCCCAGCAAAGACCGCATGCCTTTCCATGGCGCCCCAACATCGTAATATGGATGGCAGTGTTTTGCGACACCGCCACCATATTTAACATGCTTTCAGCCTGGTTGATGAGTCAACCGGCGGAAAAGCGGCAGTCGGTCTTTCCATCTGCCGCGGACCCCCCAGTCAACCTAATATGGCGGGGGGTCTTTATGGTTGTTTGCCCCGCCGGCCTGGCGGTGGCTACCGCCGGCCTGGCGGGGGGCGAACAGCCCACCATCCTTATGGGCCCCATAGGCTTTAGCTGTAAATGTAAATGTAAATGTAAATGTATTGGCATTTATATAGCGCACTACTTACCCGTAGGGTCCCAAGGCGCTTCGACCGCTGCGAAACCCTTCCTGGCTTCCCTGAGAGATGGTCCCTTAATGGGTATCTCCAGGGTGAGACCAGGCATCCCCGGCGGTCTGGTGGGGCCGTTAGTGAAGATGAGGCAAGCTAATGCCCAGAGTTGCCGAGTGTGATCGCTGATCAGAGTGGGCACCGAGGCGAGAGAATTATCGAGTCCGCTGACCCTGGTCCGCTGACCCTACTATTTATTTTGCTTGAAGCTCCTCTTGCATCAGTACGGTGCGGGCACAGATCTCCTTTAGGATAGGGATGGCACTTGAGTCATTCAGCCCAGTGCCTCAGCCAGTCTCACAGCTGCCATTTTCTCTGTGTTAGGATGTCCACATGACAGTTTCACAGGGGTCAGATTTCAGCTACATCATTGCGCCAGCTACAATTTTCAGGGTCCACAGCCCCCCGTCTTCTTGCATAGTGGGTCCCCTCCTTTCAAGGTTGATTGCAGCCCGTGTTCAGGGTAATTGGTGGATAGAGTCCCCCAGCCGGCAGAGCTGCACCCCAATTCTATCCCCAAAAAATAATTCTAATCTATACTGGCTACCTTTCACTAACGTTCTTCGGGGCTCATAATTCTCATACTTCTCTCTACTCTCCTTTTCCTCTCTTTTTCTTTCTCTCTCTTTTGCCTCCATTCCTTCTTTTCTTTTTTCTATAAATCAAAATATTCTTATATTTATTCTCATATTTATACTTGATTTCAATCTTAATTTGCATCCATTTCTATCGTTGTTATTAATTATTTGTATTACTTTATGAAATTGTAATAAAAACTATTAAACAAAAACAAATAGCGTAATTTTTAACAAAATCAAACTTTTAAGAAGGAAGTTTGCAAGTTCAGTCTTAAAATGGTTTATTTACATGTTTTGCAGACACTTTCGGAACCTGAAAACAGGAAAGGATGAATGAATTGTTTCTGAGTGGGGTTTTTAGTTTGTTGCTTTAAGCACCAGAATAGAAATGAAGCTCTATTTGCTATCTTCTGCCGTAGAGGTCAAAGAGCAGGAAACCTGCGTATTGTTGCTTCCTCCTTCCTTCCTCTCTGATCTCACCGAGTGCTTCATAACCTCGGACTAACCTTTCTTTAAGCCAAAAGTACAAGTATTTTTTTTTTACTTTCCGCAATTATTTCTTTACAGTGAATCATGGCTACAATTGAGCATAACAACCCTTTATGGCACAAAAGTATCCACAAGCATGAACTGAACTTAGGTGTTAACTTAACTGATGGATCTGTACTCTTATTTGATATTACCAAAAGTTGAATGTACTTTCCGAAGATAATTTACTCTGCTGTTCTTTCAACTTGTATAGGAAACTGCACCTTTAAAACTCTGCTTATGTTTTACATTTTTAGTAACAGGAATATAGAGAAACACATTTATTTTACCTATTTGTATAGCGGTATGTGATAACAAAAAACATGTTGTACAAGAATAAACTCAACATTAGAATTGGAGGAAAGAAGGAGTGTGATATGATGAGAACCACACACAGGTCTCTAATTGCCACTGATGGAGCATGCATTGCACCTGTGTAATGGGGTGCACGGGTGAGTGTATCTAGTCACGGTGGCCTATAGCACATGCTAATGCATACCATTAACATAGTTACCAGGGCCATTTGCTTCTGTGTTTCAGCTTCTGAAATGTGACTTGTCATTTATGGTTAGCACCAGTAGCGAAGGCAGGTTTTGTGCCAAGGAGAAAAATGCACTTAAATGGTCTAAAATTGTGAATCGTGGTGTGTAAACTCTAGAAATAGGGAGATGGAGAGCCCTGAACTGGGGTGATTGGTGTATGGAGAGAAGGTCATAACTGGTCCAGATTTTTAACAGGGGTATATTGGGGCAGATTTACAATAACTGGCGCATCCCCAGGGATGCGCCAGTTATTGTGCGCCGCAGCTCCGCCACCCATGGTGCGCCGCATTTACAACGCGGCGCACCATGGGGCAAAAACGGCACAGATGCGTGACGCATCTGTGCCGTAAATGTGACGCATTGCTGGAGTTGCGTCGCAAGCGCGACGCAGCTCCAGCAAGGCTCGGTGGTGCCCTATCTGTCCAATGCTGCATCAAGCCTTACGCCTGCTTCAAGCAGGCGCAGGGTTTTGACGCAGCATTGGCCTAAAAGTGACTGAGTGAAATCTTGTAGATTTCACTCAGCCACTTTTGCGAGGCGCACCTGCCCCGGAACGTCCACCCTGCGCCCGAGCCCCCACATGTGGCGCAGGGCTTTACAACGTGACGCATCTGCCTAGATGCGTCACGTGTAAATGGGTTGTAGGGATGCGCCACGTTTACGCCGCTGTTGCGTGACGCAACGGCGGCGCAAGTCCGACATAAATCTGCCCCAAAGAGGCAGATTTACGTTGCCTGACGCATCTCTGCAAATCGGCAGAGATGCGCCAGGAAAGATACGGCACGCAAGTTCATCCTTGCGCCACCCATGATGCGGCGCACCATGGCGCAGGAATGAACAGATGCGTGTCGCATCTTGGGCGTAAAGTTGGCGCAGTGCTGTAGTTGTGTTGCGTGCGGCACGCAACTCCAGCACTTTTCCAACTTGCCCTATCTTTAAGGTGATGCGTCAAGCCTTACGCCTGCTTCAAGCAGGCGCAGGGTTTTGACGCATCAGCGTTGGGAAAGTGACTCAGTGAAATCTTGTAGATTTTGCTGAGTCACTTTTCAGGGGCGTTCCTGCGACGGAACGCCCCCCCCTGTACCGGAACGCCTACATGAAACCAGATGCAGGTTTCATGTGGCGCAGGGCCTTACACCATGACGCATCTCCATAGATGCGTCACGTTGTAAATGCCTCGTAGGGATGCGCCACGTTTACGCCACCTTGTGTGACGCAACAGCGGCGTAAACGTGGCGCACGGGGCTTGTAAATCTGCCCCAAAGTATTTAACAAGCATCAACAAAGCCAATAGGTCTCGCATAAGTGAGCTCTATTGGCTTTAACAATGTTTTTATCCATGCTGTACAGAGGCGTAGTGGTGGGGGGGCGGCGTTATGGGGTGTAGCATGGTCGAAAGTGAAAAAAAGTGCTACAACGCGGCCAGTTAATCTTTAGTCTGCTCGACCTTTATAGGTTAACCACCTAGCCCTGTAGGTTTACAAGACACACTTAGTAATGGCCTTGCTAATGTATAAAAATAGGCTTTCTACATAGCAAAACATTTTTCCTTGCCATATGGCACGTTAATGGTTGTAAAACAGTAGCCTAACTGAGACACAATTGCACTGTGGCGCTGGATGACAGTATCACAGTGCAGTGTTATAACACTAGCAAAAAAAGCAAGCAGTAGCATAACCAATAGGTCTCGCCTTTGGGACCTTATAAGTGTTTAGCTATGCAATACTTGATGTTGTTGCACCGAGGATATTGTGCTCGATAACTAAACACTTATAAGGTCCCAAAGGCGAGACCTATTGGCTATGCCAATGCTTGTTGTATTGTATAAGCAGTGTAAATCTGACAATAGAGTCTTTCAGTACTGGCTCGGGTTAACTAGGGTTTTGCAAAAAATTACAATCTCTTTAACGACACTTGCTCTCAGGCGTACGTCCTAGAGCCCTGGCTGATCCAGTTGCTTTTTTCCACAGCAGGAGAGTTCCTTTCCGATACAATAAGGGCTTATTGTTATAATTAATATTTATTTTGAGAGTTTTATACAGCGCGAACAAGATCCTAGCGGATATCAGAGCGCTATACAAACAATAAATCTTAGTTATACATCAAATAAGCACAGATCAACACAAGTGAATAAAACATGTAGTCATAGCAACATAGCTAGATTTAACGTCAAGAGTTGTCTTGTGGATGGGAGCGCAAGTGCGTCTTGCATCAGGGTTGCAGCAAGTCCTACTCAAGTGTATTTGGCCATGAGGATGGCTTTAACTTCCTTTGTAAAATAGGTAGTGGACGGGTTAAGTCTGGTTTCTAGTGGTAGGGCGTTCCAAATTCTGGGTGCCATCCCAGAGAAAGATCTGTCATAAGTTTTTTTCTTATGGAATTTTTGTGGTGTCAGTAGTAGTTTTTCCGCATTTCTAGAGGTTCTGGAACCACCTGAGATCGTCAATTTCTGTGCCAGGTAACTGGGAGTCTAAAGATGCATGGCTCTGTGCGTCATGCACGCAATTTTCAGCAGGATCGTCGCCTCTAGGGGTAGCCAGTTCAGGGATTGAAGGTCCGGAGAGATGTGGGAGCTACGTTTAGATCCAGTTATGAGTCTTGCTGCGGCATTGATTGAGGCTCTCAGAGGTGCAGTAGTTGCCTTGGGTAAGCCACAGAGAGAGACACATCCGTATTCCACTCTGGGTATAACCAGAGCTTGTACTGCCTGCTTGAAGTCATTGTGTGGTAGGAAGGGTTTCAGTTTCCTCTTTGTGTTTATCTGGAAGTTGGCTCCCTTTGTAGCAGTACTGATATGTTTTTGCATGTTGAGATTACTGTCTAACATTATTCCTAGTGAATTTGCTGAGTCCACAATGACAGGTTGAATGTTGAACGCCGTAATTTGTTTGATCCAATCTTGCATTTTCGGGATTTGAGCCGGTTGAGCAATTAGTAGAAATTCGGTCTTTATGGCATTCAGTTTCAGGTGATTTTCTGCCAGCCAAGTTTGAGTATTCCTACGAGCTGTATTTAGTAGTTTTATGTCCTCTAGGGAATGAATCTTGAGGTATAGTTGTGTGTCATCTGTGTACATGTGAAATTGCACGTTAGATGTTTGTACAATTTCGGTGAGGGGTTCCAGGAAGAGATTAAACAGTGTTGCGGATAGTGCCTTGCGGTACACCCAGGGATACTGGGACGGGCTTGGACAGGGTGTTATTGACTTTGAATTGTTGTGTCCGATTTTGGAGAAATGAAGTGAACCAGCTGAGCACTGCCCCAGATATGCCCATTCTGTGTTTCAGGAGGTCTAGCAGGTTCTCATGCTTGACCGTATCAAACGCAGAGGAGAGGTCAAGTAGGATGAGTAGGCAGGATCTGTTTTGGTCAGTAAACAGAATCTCGGGGCATAATATCAAGAAACGGCGTTAAAATTATTGCAGTTTTAGTGGCAGGAAACTGCAGTTAAAGCGGCGATAATGTGCTTGATAATATGCCCTTCTGAATTCCCATAGAAGCCCATGTTCTGGTGCCCCCTCTTTTTTATCGGCAGCAACTGTACCGTGGAACGAGAAGAGACAAACATGAGATCTGCAGTGTGCCCCAAACTGTAAATAAGTGCTCAGTAAAAAAACAAATGCACAGTGTACTGTCAATGACGGTTACAAATAAATGTCTTGCCTTCTTCATCACATCCTGGTTTCAGTAATTGTCTCAGGTGGATTACAATGCTACATTGTGTGCGTAAGCCTCCAGATACAACATTAAAGCTCTTTGCGGTGCCTTGGTGCCAGGTCTGCATTATCGCTCAAATACCCAACAGAACAAATGAAGGCTGAGGACCCAGGCTGAATGGCATCAGACTGTTCTGCCTCCTGTGTTCTAAAGAAATAGACAGTGCCATTAACTTGGGGGGCGCTGGGCTCTTGAGTGGGAGACTGCCTCTGGGTGACAGCACAGGAGTGAAGATGACGCATCAAGACGCACTGCTGGGACTTGTTGCCAAGGATCCCTACTGCAATTAGGAGAACCCTGTTGAATAAATCGAACCAAAATGTGGGCAACATTGCTGCATTCTTTGTACAGAATATTTCTGCCACTGACACCACTAAGCCCTGCACTTCGCCATGGAGAATGCCAGGTTCTACCCGCCACCAATGCAACGCAAGATCCTGCTGTGTTTAGGAATGACATCTCGTAAGCACCAAAAGTGGGAGAGGCATTAGATCCCAGGCAGAGTATCATAGGGTTTAAGTCCCACACAAGAAGACTGAGATGACAGCAAGACATACCCTGCCACCGTATCTGTATGCTGATGACATCTAGTCTACCTTCGTCCTGAAAAGATGCATTGCCAATGCAGAGTGCCAGCAGTCGCTGGTGAATAAACACATTAAAAGCACTAATTGTTATAGACTGCAGGCAATCATTCCACAATACAGTTCCTTATCCGCAACCTCTCCTGCGCTTGCACTGGTGTCAGACCTCCTCCATGGACGAGCTACAAGAAAGCTGTGTTATACAGGTTGGTAATGTGGCCTGAGGAAGAAATGCAAGTAAATGTTCAATGTCTGTTGAAAAAGACGTTATTCCTTCTGAGTGCTACCTACTCCGATTCCAACTTACACAGAATGCAAGATACCGTAATTTACATCGAAAGCAAATAAAGACAGTCATCCACAACCAATCTTGTTACTCCTTCTTCCCCAGCCCCCAGAAATGTTGTAGCCTCTACCCCTCTCCTACTATCTTACACTAGTGCCCGATCCCCTCTCTTAAAAGGGCCCCCTCTCCTCGAGTTTCCGGTCATCCGTGCCCACTGATCTCTTTCGGCATCATCAACCACTCTTTACTGGTCAGTGTGACCTTACTGACACTTCCCAATAGTCTCCTTGTCAAGGTCAACTCACAGCTGCTGACAGTAGCCCTGTTGGCGTTCCCACGGTTCCCATGTGGCTTACAATCTGCTTGTCCCCAGCTGAGGTAGTCCTTCAGGTTTATGGTCACTCAGATATAGCACAGCTCGGCCATCAAATCCCGGTGGGTAGAGGAGGGGCTTCTCAGCAAAGTAATCTTTCCAGTAGAAGACAAAACTTGATGCAAACTGGGAGGCCACGTGACTCATAAATTTACTGATGGGTAGAGGGGAACGCAAATAGATAACAGATGATTACGAGTGGGAAAGGGGAGGAGATATAGCATTAGAAAGCAGCATCACAGAAATACACTATTTAAATAGTACACTAAGTATCACAGTGACAGGGCAAGGGAGAGCATTATAAACCTTCACTTCTATTTTTCCACTTCAAGCACTGGAAATAGCAGAAGAATTTCCATAAAACTGGGAGAAAGAAAAAAGAAGTACGGAAGGAGCTAGGGATGGGAGAGAGAACACATACTAACAATCTGAAAAAATTGTACTACCGCTTTTCAGACTTGGTCTTACTTAAAGACTCTAAACTGCGGAGACACAAAGAAGCCCACACATACTATCTATGAGCTCAGACCTATGTCTCTGAACGAGGAAATAATTGTGTGCAGTCAGTTAAAATACCTTTGTGGCTATATGTGTTTCACACTATTAGTTATTTCAAAACTGCAACAGAGAAATATAGGCAAGCTGTGGTAGGCAAAAACAACGCAATGACTTTTGACTCAAAATTAAAGCTCACGAGTCTGCCATCCAGCTTATTTACTGCAGGTTTCATGTCACTTTTTTTCTGTAACAGGTGAGAAAACCACACCTAGTTGCACGCATAATTTACTATTCCATCTCGAGTTACTGCATGCTAGGAGGAAGAGGGTGCAGGCACTTCTAGGTCACTGGGCATGCACGCTCAAAAAGGAAGGACAATGTTTTTCAAAAGCTACGGAAAATTGGCAACACATCAGTTTTCTTCCTTCTTGCTGCAGTTCCACCTTACTCACCTGCCCAGACTCCTTAACCAATTTGATTTCTTGTGGAAGACAAAGCTTTATTTGTCACTCTGGCCATACGCAAGCAAAATGTCCTCCAGCTCCTGCATTACATTCTGTGCACAGCGGTTCATCAAGTGCAGGGCCCATGCATCATTGGGCTTGGAGAAGTTGTGTTGCTCAGAAAACCTGCACAGAAAACAAATATCAGGTTTACGAACAGGCATGGTTGTATTGTGAAAAACTAATATCGGTCATTGAAAAGCAAAAACACACAAAGCGTTTCCCTTGGAGGAGCGAGCCAGGGGTACCATGTGTTTGCAAGTTAATTACAAACATATGGTGTCAAGCTTGCTCCCGCAAGGGAATCGCCAAACATGCACGCGTTGCCATTGAATGCAATGCAACACGTGTACGTTTTTGGGACAAAAACCGTAGCGGTTGCTACAGGTCTTTTTCCTATGCAGCACATGTGTGCTGCGTAGGCGAGACCTAATCAGACATAAAAATTCTGCAGTGACCACAGAGAACAAGGTGAAGGGCTCCATGTGACCATTCGATTCCTAAGGTTGAATAGATTATTCAATCACTTGAAGTTTCACTTCTCAGGCTATACAACAAGGAAGGAATGTTGAATCTACAGTGGAATTTGTCTATTCCTTTCTATGTCTCTGCACTTATCAATAAATAACTGTCAAACTCCACGCTAGCCACCAACCCTGTCCTTTGTAAACTTTTCTATAAAAGCCCCCCCTTGTGAGAACACTATCCCTAATCTATTCCATATGCACCCAAAAAGATGAACAGTACCATTTGGCCAACCAACTTACATGGCCCATTTTGCCACCTTTGTCAACTATCTGCCCTCTTCAATTAACAGAACTGACTATATAGCAAAGGGGCAAGTGGCTAATGGAAAGTTTACTTCTCCAAGCCAGTGACCATCCATCCATGCTTAACTTCACTGGATTGAGAAGGAAGGTGTCACTTGCAACCTGGGAGCTGTCATGGGGCCGCCTGCAGATTCCGGGCTTGTGTGGACATGGCCCATGTCTTTTCAGTTCACTCAGGAATTAGGGAATCACATGTCCCAGTGCCAAGACTCTTAGGCTATAGCCTGGCACAATGCCTGAGATTCCATTTGTGCCTGTCACCCCTTCCGTTTGACTCCTACAAGTTAGCTTAACTAGCGTGAGCCTTTTGACAGTGGACTTTCATTTGCAAACTCACTGAGCATGCAACATTGCTTGTGCGAACCGCACCTGCCTGTACTGGGGCAATTGGCACAGGGGTCACGCTACATGACCGCACATTGTGGTCGGTTTTGTTTGGGCTGCAACACATTTATTTAATTGAGTCTCAGGTACCCTCTCACACCAAAATGGATTGGGCTGCAACACTGTGTTTTCAGGATTTTCTAAGCAAACTTTCACTTTTACACCTAGTCAAATCAAGTCAAGTCAAGATTTATATAGCGCACTACATACCCAGAGGGTCTCAAGGTGCTTGAGGAAGGGGGGGAGGTTTACTTATCGAATATCCAGGTTTTAAGCTGTTTTCTGAAGGCTAGGTGGTTTTGAGTAAGGCGTAGGTGGGTGGGAAGGGAATTCCAGGTTTTGGCCGCTAAGTAGGAGAAGGATCTTCCCCCCATGGTGGCTTTGTGGATGCGCTGCACTTCGGCGAGGGCTTGGTTGGACGAACGCAGCTGGCGAGTGGGGGTGTAAAAGAAAAGGCGCGTGTTGAGACAATCAGGTCCAAGTTCATATAGGGCTTTGTGTGCGAGGGTGAGGAGACGGAACGTTATCCTCTTGTTGACGGGGAGCCTGTGAAGGTCTTTCAGGTGAATGGAAATGTGGTCTGTGCGGGGGATGTCTAGTATGAGTCTGGCTGAAGCATTTTGGATGCGTTGGAGTTTTTTCTGCAGTTTTGCGGTGGTACCGGCGTAGAGGGTATTTCCGTAGTCCAGACGGCTAGTAACTAGTGCGTGGGTGACCGTTTTTCTTGTTTCTGTGGGGATCCAGCGAAATGGTTTTTTGAGCATGCGTAGGATGTTGAAGGATGATGATGAGACGGCGTTGACTTGTCTGGTCATCGAGAGTGAGGAGTCCAGGATGATGCCCAAGTTCCGTGTGTGGTCCGTCGGTATGGGGGCTTTTCCTAGTGCCGTTGGCCACCAAGAGTCGTCCCAGGCGGAGGGGGGTGCGCCTAAGATAAGGACTTCCGTTTTGTCCGAGTTCAGTTTTAGACGGCTTTGCTTCATCCTCTCGGCTACTTCTTTCATCCCTTCATGTAGGTTGGTTTTGGCGGAGATTGGGTCTTTGGTTCGTGAGAGGATCAGCTGAGTGTCATCAGCGTAGGAGATGATGTTGAGGTTGTGTTGACGTGCGATGGTTGCGAGGGGGCTCATGTAGACGTTGAAGAGGGTGGGGCTGAGTGATGATCCTTGTGGGATGCCGCAGATGACTTCGGTGGCCTCTGACTTAAAAGGGGGGAGGCGGACTCTCTGAGTTCTTCCAGCGAGGAACGAGATGATCCAGTCTAATGCTTTTCCTTGAATTCCGATGTTTCTGAGGCGTTGTATCAGGGTGCTATGGCAGACTGTGTCGAAGGCTGCAGAGAGGTCAAGGAGGATGAGGGCGACTGTGTCTCCGTTGTCCAGTAGTGTTCGAATGTCGTCTGTTGCTGGGATGAGGGCGGTCTCGGTGCTGTGTTTGGCTCGGAATCCAGACTGTGAGGAGTCGAGTGATTTGTTGTTTTTTTTTGAAGGAATACATCATAAACTATATCTCATCCATTGAAGAAGACAATGCAGATGACCTTCGACATTCAAGTCAAAAAAAGAAACTACTGCATGGCCTGGGCCATGATGGGTTGGACTTTGGGGTTGGAGAGCCAATGGGTTACTGGAGATCCTCCGTCAAAGGATGTTATCATGATTGTCAAAAAACAGAACTATCCAAAAGATGTGTCAGAGTTACGGCAAACAACTTTCCTGATGCCACAGTGGCTGCGGCTATCTATTGAGCCTCTGCAAGTTCTTTCAAAACTGAGAATAGGAATTTGAAGTCCTCTTGGAAGAGTTCTGTAAAAAGAAGTCAAAGTAACACGATTGAAGCTGATGTGTCCAGGTTACAATGAATTTGCTAATAAAGATCATCTATCTAGAGACAAAAAATGTAGCACCATTAAGTCTGAATGCTCTTATTGTGGCATTATTGGTCATTTTGCTAGAGTATGTAAGAAACAGAGAGTAAATTGAACTGTAAAATATTTTACTGAGAACCCTGATTTCGGATGAGTTGTCAGTAAATGCTGAGGGTACATCAAGCACTGATTACTCAGTACAAGATATAGACATGAGGCTTAAAAGCAAGCCTTCATGCCTGATGCAAATAGGGGTTTAAGATAATGATTCTGGAGGAATCTGGGTCTCCTTACACAATTATTGAGCATTCTGTATGAGAGGGCAAGTTTGCTAATGATGTGACTCCTTCTAGTATCCACCCTGTAACCTACACTGAAGAGGAAATGCCCATGGACCTTTAAGTTTAAGTGTAAAAAAACTGTAAGGAAGCTATATGTGGTGGAAAATGGGCCTCCAGTTTTAGAGTGGGTTAAACACAGAGGTTTGGGAATTGCTCTGGGTCCTAACAGCAAGGATCAAGTGTTGTTGTTGGGAGATCTAATGCTACATATGACTGCTGTCATCCTTCTGATGTGGATACATGATTATTTCGCTAGAGAGAGCAACACGAGAGAGAGTGTTTCCGCAGAGGAGCAGAGGAGCAGGAGCAGGCGAGAGGCGAGAGGCGAGAGGCGAGAGGCGGAGTGTGGCGGAGAGCGTCGGAGAGCTGCGGCGGCGGCGGCGGCGGTGAACAGCGGGAGGTGAGAGGCGGCGTTCCTTTTGCCGAGCCGTGGCTGGAGCTGAGTGCAAGCTGCCACGAGCCAACCCCAAACTGCTAACAAACTGCTCGCAAAACGCCACCAAGCAGCGTAGCAGCGGAGCGAACTGAGTCTCGGAGCGCCGCGGCTCCGCTGTAGTAAAAGCCGCCAAGCTCTAAGCCATCGAGCCACGGTGCAAACGGCATCTCGGGGCACTGCGGCTCCGCTGAAGTAAGTGCCACAAAAGCCGCCGAGCATTCAGCTGCCGCCAGCTGGGGGTCGAGGTGCGAGAGCTGTGACAAGGCACACGGGCAGTGCAAGTAGTCAGAGCTGACGGAGCAGACAGAGCCGGCGCGGCACGGTAGAACCAACGCAAGGCGCGGCAGCGGCAGAGGGGAAACAATAGTGGCAGAGGGCTTTAAACAGCAGGAAAGCCCCCCAAGCCCCTTGAGTCTAAGAGGGGGTTATAAAGGCACGGCATCAATAAAGAACTTTTCCAGGACACCAAGGAAAACCAAGGAAAACCAGAAAGCCCTCTGAGCCCCTTTTGAGACTAAGAGGGGGATTCAGTAAAAGCTGAAGCAGCGGATTGGCACTAGACAAGCGGCTCTAGACGTATCTTTGAGAAAACGTACTTCTCAGGAAAAATCAATGTAAAAGCGTCTCCCAAGAGGCTCAAGGCACTGAGGACATCAAGCCGGGGGAGCCCGGGGCAACCTTGCAGCCGTTATATCACCAACTCATTCCCTTGACTTTGAAGACTGAAGCTCGAGGAAGGACCTGACCTCCCCCAATCAACAAGGCGGAACAGCAGAGTATAATCTTGGGTCACGAGCTGGTTTTTCTGAGTAAGGGGCAGAAAGGAGGCGGAGGTGTCGCGCAGGATCCTGAAACTTATAGCATCAACCTGGAGAAACCCTGAGAAACCTCGAGAGATCAGAGAGCCGAGACAAAGACAGAGCCAGCACAAGAGGCAGAGGCAAAGTGCCACCCCCCTGGACTCAATCAAGAAACAAGTAAGGAGTGGTAAAGGAACAGGGTTCAAGGGTCTAAGGGGACAGAAGAATTGAGAGGGGCGGCAGTAATCACTGGCACTTGTTTTGGTACTAGCCCAGCCAACCGAGTCTTGGCACCAGAGCAAAGGGGGTGGAGAGTGATACCTATGAGAAAGGTATATTTTGACGGACTAATAAGAAATAACAAGTCACAAAGGCGGGTTGAGTAAGCGGAATCAGCCATTCAAACGGAGTCCATTTGCAGTAACATAGAAACAAATTCTTACACTCCTTACCAAAAAGCTATTTTTCCAACCATCCAATCCCCGTTCATACTCCCAAGGTTATTCCCCCGACGGCAGCTGTCGCGCAGGCGGCAGACGGGCTTGGGGATTCCAGGGAAAGACAACGTAGGAGAGGAGCAGGAAAAGGCAAAATTCCGGAAAATTTGTCAAACATGCGGTCAGGAAAAATTCGACAAACTCGAATACAGAAAGCAAAAAGAAGGATGACAGTAAAAGAGAAGAAAGATGAAGGGAATAAAAGTAATACAGAAGAGTCAACCAGGAATAAACATTCTGACCAGGCACCTACACACATGGCGGAACCCTTCAAGTTCGGAGGCGAAATGTTGAAACACAATTTTCATTTCTTAAAAGAGCAAGGGGCAACAAGACAATGCAATGACGCAAAATTTCTAAAAAGCCCTAAAAATCCAATCGGCTCGATTTCATCACGCAAAAAACGTAAGATAAGAAATGACTCGGAAATAAGTATAAGTCCTAACCTCAAAGAAAAGTCGACAATAAAAAATTGGCTGATAAAAACCTCGGCACAAGTTCATGCACCTCAAAACCAAACAAAGTCAACACCCAACAAAACATCAGATGAGGCTAACGAAAATAGCCCAGCCTCCGTAAATCAGAGCAATCTAGGATCCCAAACAAATCTGCAGAAAAGCGCACAAAAGATCGAGTGGTTTAAATCATTCTCGATCTTCGATGAAACAGAATTGCGTAGAATGCTCGAAGAAAGTACACACAAGGAGGCCGACCCAACGCAACTGAGCCTAGAAAATTTGAGAAAATTGGAATACCCGGATAACATTGGCGAAAGAAAAGCTAAGGGTCAAGAATGGAAGATAACAACCGCTCCAATAATCCTTACATCAAGCCCAATAAGAAAACCGGAGGATAAGAGCCAAGACTCTGCCATAATAAAGAGCACAATAAAAGAAGAACACCCTATAACTATTTCTTCTTTAGAAAGTTTAAATAGATCAACAGGGGTACACCCACAACAAAAGGAAGGAAAATCCACACTTTGGGGGGATGTGCTCCTTAAAAGTTTACAACAAGCAATTAACGCGCTAAACTTTCAATCCAACAAACTGGACGTGCAGGTAGATTTGATGAATTTAATCGCATCTCACATAGCGGGAATAAATTTGAAATTGGAAAAAATTTCGTCATACATCATAAAAGAAAAGGAGGAAGATAAAAAATGGAAAGAGAAACTAATAGACCAAAACTGCGTTTGTAAGGACATAATAGACAAATTAGCAACCTTACCAGACATCTTGAAAGAAATATTAGCAGTAACAAATGGGAAAATCAGCAAAGGTGAAAATCCAAACACAGAGGAAGATAAAAACGGAAACCAAAACCGAATAAGTCACAACATCGAGGAAGAAATTTTTTTAAACGATACCGAAAAAAATGAACAAATAAAGGGAGGTCTGGGAGAAAACAAAACAATGGGTTCATCGGGCACATCAGAACCTCTAACAAAAAGACAGCGGAAACGGGCAAGGAAGGCAAGAAAAAACACTATCAAAAGTAAGCAGGCAAAACAATTCTTTGCCATCTTTAAACAGAAGACAAAAGAGGCCAGAATAAACCCAATTACAGACACTCCAATTACAGACACCCCAACCAAAGAAGACGGAAACAAAGAAATAAACACAGACGAAGTAGAGGAACAAACAAAACCTCCAGTCAGAACCAACATAATAACAAACACACAAGGAAAATCAAAAGATGAGGAACGGTTAATCACAAACAAAGCTAATGAAAATAGCAAAACGCTAAAATCGAATTATATAGAGGTGTCAGAACAACAAAAAACAAAGGAAAATAATTCAAAAAGAGAATGTGAAACATGGGACAACAAAGGATTAATTCAGCATACTGAAGGAAATTCACCATACACCAAGGAAAAAAAGGGAAAAGAGCAAAACCATAAAACAAAAGTTAATCAAGCGAGGAAATCAAATACAGGCCTGATCATCACAGCAGGAAATAATGGAAGAACATGCAGAGACCAGGAAGCTGAGTCAAACAATAAAACAAGCCAAAACGAAGGAAACTTCCAAACAGGTCAAGACAAAATACACCTCCCACAACAAGCATGCACAGTAGATGCCATTCGTCCGGACTCAACATCTATGGCCGGCCAAAATGACAACATAACCCACATTCGATTTGATGCAACAGAGGGAAAAAGGAGAATTTACCAAACCGGAAACCCTGAAACAGCAAGAAGGGAAACAGAATGCAAATTACTGTTCAAGCCGGAATTCCAAACAAAAGGAAACTCAGATACGCTGAACAGGGGAAATATCCTTCGATTATGCGAAGAGATACCAATACTGAGGGGGATAACAACAAGTGACCTGAAAGCAGTAGAATTTATCCAGGGAAACACAGATATGGGCTCGGAAATAAGTAGTACCACCTGGGCATCTAAAGAAATAGCAGAACTCATATTCTCAACTAGGACACATTTTACAGAATGGGGAATAACCTTAGAACGCCTGACCCCAATAAAATATCCATTCCCCTTATTAATCAACAAAATTACCCAACCTAACAACGTAAAGGGAAAAACCCAAACAATCCTGAAAGGAGCAAGAAATAAATCTATTTCGGAACAAGACCTGAGTAGTTCCAAAACAAAGCAACCAAACCAGGGTCTGAAGGAACACAATGACTGGACCTGGCTGACACAGGCGCTAAACTTTCATCGATCCTGATGCATGCAAATTGATACAAAATAATCGAAAAGAAAATGCCGATTTATCCCCAATACCAGAAACAAAAATAAGGATTTGCTCGTGGAACGTACATGGTTTCAAAGAAATGTCCCAAGACAGAGAAACAACAGATTACCTGAGTAAATTCGAAATAATTCTACTCCAGGAAACCTGGAATGTAACCGCGAGGCAAATCATGGGATACGAGGAACATCACATTATGGCAGAAAAATTTGCAAAGTATGGACACCCAAGGGGAGGTCTGTCAATCTTCATTACCAACAATGTTGACTGGAAAACAGAACTGCTCGACTCAGGAGAGAATTGGATACAAGTGATCAAAGTAGAGCCGAAAGCAAACAAAAAGAACCCAGGATGGAGTTTACTTATTATAAATCTATACATTCATCCAGAAAAGACGACCAAAATTGAAAAAGCTCAAACTTTGATAAATTTGATAAAATCTTTACACAGAACTTACCAATCGCACGAGATATTCATTTCTGGTGACTTCAATTGTAATCTGATAAAAACAAATAACAAAAAGGATAAAATCCATAATATCTGGAGCGATCTGGAAACATTAGGTCTAACAATCCTTAATGGAAAAATGGAGGGAGACATACCTGCCAAAACCACTTTCTCCAGCGGGAAAAAGAACTCCATAATTGATTTCACCCTAACAAGCACTGAACTACAAAAGAACATAGAATATTTTGGTATCCAATCTCGACCAGAGAGCGACCACTTTCCACAAGAGACAATAATGAGGTTAAACACCGAAGAGAAAACAAAATTAGAATTCCTTTCCGCAATTCCGGAAATATACAAACTGAAAAAACTTAAAATCAAGGGCCCAGTAAAAAAGGAGATAATGGACGCAGTGTTAGAATACGAAAGTTCTTCTACGGGCATGGAAAACCAATCACCTGTAGCAAATTGGGAAAATCTACACAAACTTGTGCTAGGAAAATTTGCAATAAATACACCTGTAATTGATGGTCAAAAAGCATACAAAGAGCCATGGTACAACACCAAACTAAGAGATAAGAAAAGGGAAATTGCGAAAAAATTAAGAATAAGGGCAGCAGAAAGAAGGTCAGGAAACGAGGTAGATAATAACGACATACAAAAATCGAGGAAAGAATATAAAGAGAACTGCAGAAAAGCTAAAAGAGCTTACACAGAAGAAATCTGGGTGGACCTTCTAAGAACAAGTAAACTTCCAAATAGCGGAGAATTTTGGAAAATAATAAATAAACTCTCAAAAGTAGTTGGTGAACAAGCCAATATAGGAATAAGTGAAACAACATGGGCCGCTTATATTAACAATCTGTACAACATCCAGAGCTACCCAATCAACATTGAAACAATCAAAAACCTAAAAGATCTAGAACAAAAAGATACAGTTCCCGGGCAATGGACGAACGTCCAGCAGGAAAGCGCTGCCCAAGAGGAACATGCACCGTTGACAACGATTAAACACCTAACCGCACTAATAAGGAAAATGAAAGCGGAAGGAGCTGCCGGCCCAAATGGAATGCCGAACGCCCTATTCAAATATGACACCGACTTCTGGGCAAAATACCTGACTCCACTATTTAATTATATTCATAAAGAAAAAAAGATCCCACCGTCCTGGCAAGGAAACATCTTCCATCCAATTCATAAAAGTGGATGTAGAATGGAACCCGGGAATTACAGATTAATAGCCTTAATTGACGTGGAGGCGAAGCTTTTCTCATCCTGTATATTGTCCCTACTTCAACTTTGGATAAAAGACAATAATATAATACCTAAATTCCAAACCGGTTTCAGGGAAGGTATGGGCTGCTTAACCAACCTGTCAGCACTGTCGTTATTAATCGAAGGAGCAGGGAAAAGAAAGACTGGACTAATAGCCTGCTACATAGACCTGAAAGCCGCCTTCGACCGAGTCCCCAGAAAACGCCTATGGAAAAAACTGGATCTTTGGGGTCTACCGCCGGCATTAATGGAAACATTAATGGCACTATATAGCGGAACATGGGCAAAAATAAAACTGGGAGACGGAAGAAGAATATCCGCAAAATTAAAAATAACTAATGGCCTCAAACAGGGCTGCGTGCTCTCCCCAAGCCTTTTTAATATATACCTGGCCGACCTAAAAGACCATCTACAGAATGCAAACGGACATCCGCCAAAATTAGCCAATGAAAGTATTCAGTTTCTCCAATATGCCGACGACATAGTAGTCTTAAGTCAAACGCCAATAGGCCTACAAAGAATAATATCAGAATTAACAGATTATTTTGAGAGAGAAGGCCTAGAACTAAACATCAAAAAAACAAAAGTGGTGAGACTAGCGGGCAATTGTAGAAGATCTTTTAAATGGTACACAAACGGCAGACAAATTGAGGAAACAACTGCTTACAAATATCTGGGAGTTACAATAAGCAAAAACATGTCACTTTCAGACCAAAAAATAATCATCACCGCTAAAGCACAATCATTGAGCTTCGCGTATAAAGTCCTCCAAGATAAACTGCAATGTCCATCATACGACCACCTGTTAAAGGTAATGGCAGCCCAAGTCTTACCATCACTCTCATACGGACTGGAAATATGGCATGGAAAAGAAGCAGCAATTTTAAACACTCTCCAGACAAAAATATACAAATCTGTGTTCCATCTATACAAAGGATCAGCCCCGGCCCAAATTAGACTGGAATTTGGTTTACAAAATCAAATATACCAACGGAAAGCGGCGCTAGTAAAATGGTGCTGGAAACTAAGATCTGCGGAAATGGGCTCTCTAAACAACTTATGTTGGCAAGAAGTTAAAAAACAATATGACCGACATGAAGCCAACTCATGGGGCAATGACCTACGAACATCACTAGAAACCCTCAAAATAGAGGAGATCTGGAAGAAACCACTGGAAGAATCATCTTTCAAAAAGATTTGCAAATTAAATGCAAAAGCTTTATCTTTGATAGAAGATAAAAAGACTTTGGCCAAGCGGCGCCATGCATGGACCGTTTTAAATTCTTACAAACAATTAAAACCTCAAGCCTACCTCATAGCGCACTTCCGGCTATCTTTAAAAACAAAATTCATGGCCCTCAGAATGGGAGACCACTGCTCCAAAGACTTGATTCCATCATGGAAAGTCACGCATCAGGGACGAAGTTGTAGGTTATGTGACTACCACAGTGAGACCTTGTGTCACCTCCTGTGCACATGTGAATCTTCCATAGAAAAAAGGAAGAATTTACTGAAACCTATTTTTAAGATGCAACAGATCCGTACCTGCAGGCAAGCTGTGACCAGTTGGATGGGAGCAGGTTCAAACATTCTAATATGCCGCGGGGTAAAATTTATGAACTCTGTAGAGAATTTGCTCCAAAAAATAGAAACAGACCACAGATAAGGCATGGGAGGAAGTATTTAATTAATGAATGCAAAAACAAATTTTAACTATATGAACTTTTAACCTACCGTCATTTTAATAGAATTTTGTACATGTGTGCTTTATGGTTGTGATAAACCAAATAAAGTAAATTTTTGACATATGTAAATAGAGACACTAAGAGAATTTCAGAATATCTTTTTAAGTAATGTTGGGAAGTTAAATTGATTTTCACATTAGATCATACTAAAAAATGATGCTTGACCAGTATGTCACAAAGTGAGGAATACAGCATGGAGCAGGACAGAGGAAGTGGTAAAGAATTAGACAAATTGGAGCGGAACAGAATCATTGAGGCAGTGGACAGTGCTGAATGGCACAGTTGTTGGTTGCAAGAAAGTTTAATGTTAAGATAAGACTCAGCAAAGACCTTAGCGACCTCAACAAAAATATTGCAGTAGACAGGTTTCTGTTACCCAAGATTAATGAGCCTCTAGCTTAAACCAAAGAGGGCAAAGTAACAACGCAGGGCAGCAAATCACCATACTGTGCTGCATTACAGGGAAAGGGCAGGAATGCGCAATATTTAGAAGAATATGATAAAGTCCTGTCATTGTCCTTGCACTGGCCATGCTTGGCTGCCTAGCGTCAACACAGTCCCACTTGCACTATGGTGCAAGGGTGCCTGCGTTGCAAACAACCTGGAGAGGTAAATTCCTCTTTCTATGTGTGCTGCAAAATGCAGCACACATAGAAAGAGGAAGTAAAGAGGAGAAATACATGTATTTCTCCTTGTTAGGCCTCACCTGGGGAGACACATCTTTATGGTGCATTCCCAGGTTCACCTGTTCTGGTAAATTTGGAATGCATCAAAAACCATGGGAGGTGTGTGGGAACACTCACGCAATGCCCGTGGAATGCCTCCCTGGTGCAGAGTAAGGCAACGCAGCAATTTGTGTTTTGTTGCTTTAGTCTAAGATTTAAAAAGCAACTCAGGGCCTTGCATGGCTTCACAAATCTTTTTTTTAAGTTGCATCGCTCTTGCACCACATTGCGTGGTTCAAGAGCAATGCAACGGGGCTCATAACTATGTTCCCAAGTGTGTTAAATGGTTTTCTACAATTGATTTGCCCTCCGCCTACCACAAAATACCACTTTACCTCATTCGCAAAAAGTTGGCAGCCTTTGTCATTCCCTTTGGTTGTTATGGATTTTTGTAGATGCAGTTAGGTTTGGCATCAGCAGCTACCGTTTTCCACTATCTTATGCATCAGTTGTTTCGGGGTTTTGATGGGATGATTTCCTGGTAATGGGAAAAGATAAACAAGATCATAGACTGAGAATAGTGCTTAAATAGTTGTCAGCCAAGGGGCTGACTGCTGAACTGAAGAAATGCAAATTCACTATGGAGTCTAACAGAGTTAGTGTATCAGAAATTTCTCATAAGGAGATTATTGAGTCAATTAGTGATTCTCCTGTGCCTACTGGCAAGGAGTAGGAAAAATGCTTTTTAGGATTGATGGAATTCTATTCCTATTACTACTGTAAAGGGTTGCTGATAAAACCTATGCTCTAAGGCAGCTGTTCAAAGATCAGCAGGAATTCAAATGAAGTGAGGATTTGCAAAAGTAGTTTGAAAGTATTAAGAAAAACGTTCCTTTACAAGGATTTGATTCCACTGCAAATAGCATTTTAACAACTGATGCGAGTCTTAATGAGCTGGGAGCAGTTTGGGCAAAAGTTTCAAGAGTAGGCTCAGAGTACACAGTATCTTTTGCTTCTTGTACCTTGTCACCCACGGAGGAGAAGTATTCTGTG
This sequence comes from Lissotriton vulgaris, assembly GCF_964263255.1. NCBI lineage: Eukaryota > Metazoa > Chordata > Amphibia > Caudata > Salamandridae > Lissotriton > Lissotriton vulgaris. The sequence goes on from NC_141689.1 coordinate 403,796,334, forward strand.
ATGCAGAGAGAAATCTTGACCACAGTATAAGTAATGGAGAAGTTCAGACAGCATCTTTTGAGGTTCAAGTTTTATGCTATGTACCGACCATAAGCCACTGGTGAAGGTTGTAACACCAGATGTTATTTTTTTAAGACAACTACACGCATTGCCAGAATGTCCCTAAGCTTCTAGATTTCACTTATGATGTGGAGCATTTACGTAGGAACAAAAATAGGGTAGTGGATTACTTAAGCAAACCACCCTTAACCTTGAAAGTATATTCTGCTAATGTCTGGGATGAGTACTGTGTGGCAGTGGTTGAACATAATAATGCCATCTTGAAGGAGGATTGAATGCATGGGTATGAAGGTGATGAAAACATGCGTGTGTTAAAGAATCATATTATGCATTGATGGTCTAAGAAACGCAAGTTGACTGAGGAATGCAAAAAGTTTTAGGAGCTTAAGGATGAGTTATCTGTTAATGATCATGAACTCATCTTAAGGGGTGATAGCGTTGCCCCGCTAAATTTCCATAGACAAAGGATTTTGAGCATTGCACATGAAAGACACCTAGGCACAGTAAAATCCAAACAAAGAGTGGAGCTCTGGAAATGGTGGACAGGGGCAGATTCTGACATTGAAAAATGTGTGAGGTCTAATGAACAGTGTGCCAATACTGAAAAATCACAATCTCTTTTCAGACCAGCACAAGCCCTTAGGGAATGCCTAGAGATTCCCTCGGATGAGTTAGCATGGACGATTTGGTTCCCATTCTGAATTCCACAGATATGTCTAATACAAAAATTGTTCACTTCGATATATATTCTAAATGTCCAGAAATTGACATTCGGATCAAGGATGACTCATCTGTGATTATTTCCTTGAAAAATGTTCCTGAGGGAAGGTATCCCAAAATCTATGTTAAGTGACAATGGACCCCCAATTTACAGCTGAAAATTGAAAAAATTGGGGGGACGTTAGAGAGACCGGCTGCAAGATGGCCATTGCATAGTGGGGCATCGCTGCCAGTAGAATAATTCTGAACATCTCTGTGGGTGCTTTTTTGCCTGACTGGAGCCGATAGTCGGGAGAAATCAGTGCCGTGCCACGAGGCCCTGGCCACAGACTGCATACGAGTGAGTCACCAAAGTCTATAAAGGTGAGATGTCAGCTCCCAGGGCACTGGAGGGATTGCCCCCCCTGCTGGACGAGTGGCGAGTAGATTGGTGGTGATACTATCTTGAGACTAACTTCAGCCTGAACCCACATGGAAGGCCTGGACTGGGATGACATAGCCTACGCTCAAGGAGAGCTGGCTGGCGGAGGGGTCTTCTTGTGCCCCCCAGTCCAGTTAGGGTGGGGCAGGACTCCACAATATGCTGTATGCTCAGAAGGCAGCTACCTGATCTGGTTCTCCTGGTGCACTAAGGATGTGGACAGGACTCTGCTGTGTTCCTAGTCAGAAAGACAAAAGGCACAGCACAGCAGCAGGCACCTACTATAAGACCAACACAAACAATAGCTCAGCTTGTGTGTGGCACGTGGGCCACCACCAATTTCAGTTTGGAAATGCCTGCATGGAACACACAAAGTTGGCAAAGTAACATGTATGACTCTGGCCAGCACTCATCCGCTGTTGCTGCTGTTGGGTCCTGAACTGCCCATCAAGCTCGGGGTAGGCCACCACTAATATGCGGGCTTGTTGGGGGGCGGGGGGGTCAGAATCTGGCACATGTCCCTTCCACTATGAGAGGACTTCACCAGCTGGACCTCCACGATCTTCCAGGTCCAGCGCCTCAGTCCTACCACCTCTTCCTGTAGTGGACAATACATGGTTGAAGGACCCTAGGGTCCGCACCTTCCCGGTGATTGCTATCCGAAGGGCTTTCTACTGATGGGTGCTGACCTGTATGGATGCAATGGATGTAGAAACAGTTTGTAACTGGAAGTTTCAGGATATCTTTATGGTTGATACACTTTTTAACACCTAGCACAAACATTCATAAAGAGTCAACACAATAAATGTGCAAATTGTCATATGCTACCCACTACTAAAGCATGAATACACACTTTTATGGTCATCTGCTGACTCACCTCAACCCTGGTAATGAACTACACTGACTGAGCCAGCCCTCTAACATCATATATGCCAGGGCCATCCTACATGGAATGTGATGAGTGGTACCAAGACACACAACACACCATATTTACCTTCTGTAGGATTAACTACTTCTGCATGACCGTACAGACACCTTCACTGCCAGGCCCATTGATCTGATGCAGATGGTCCATAGAGCCGAGTACCATAGTATGCACACCATCCTTACAATATGGTCACATTAAAAAGGTCTGGGGTGTATGTCCCTGGCAGCTACATCTCTGGGGGATGTGTGGACATGTGGACTCCTGATTGGGATATCTAACTATATCACAATACGTTTGTGTGGTATGTACAGGACACACAATTTTCCATATGTGGCACTGTAACAGAAATGACATTCAACATACCATTGTTGTTTCATTGGATTTAATGTGACAAAGCTGTTGATTAGCATTTCAATGCTCTATTCAGAGTTAACCAACTATCTACTCTGTTCATGTGTTAGATGTGCAATAGACCTGTGCAGTTACAGCATGGCTTCTGGAAAAGTGACAACAGACCTGTGTGAGTAAGGGGAGTATCATAAGTGAACCTTACACATTGACAATGGAAAGAAGTATCTGTTCAGTGGGTCATCCCAGTCACCATTCCAAATATGGCCCAAATAACAGTTATCAGTGCTACTAGTGATAAGGAAAAAAAATCTGGGAACATCCATGGAACTGCAGATTTATAGTCTGCTTACTCTGTGCAACAGTTGTCTTGCCGCAGTAACTCTGCCCCAGCCTGGGCCATGGCCCAGACTTCCTACAACTTATTGTCACGCCCTGCTCTCTGCAGGCTGAGCGAACTAATCGCACATGAACCTCACATTTCAAGCAAATTAATTAGTTAAAGTGATTCTTCTGCCTATCGAATATGTGACCATAAGGGTGTATGGCCCTCTGAAGGTTCTGTGAGGTATAGATACCTCCCAGACAACAGCTTTGTCAAACGTGATGTGGGTGGAGTGATCTGTGGTATTGTACACATGGCTAACATCATCCTCAAATGCTCCTAACAGTATACAGTTTTTCTAAAGACAGTGGTCCCTAGACAGTACAAGTTAAGTGTAGCAAATAAATATAGACTAAATAGTTTCTATATTCTTTGACCAGCCGGACAGGATTTAATATATAGTTCGTAGGTTTGTAGTAAAATATTCCTACTGATTCAAGTGGGACACAGCCTGTGTCCTACCACCACACATAGAACTGTTCGACATACAAAAGGAGGAGTTCAGGTAAGGGAAACATGGGGTCTGCGTACAATACAACTTTTTGCAGACTGATTTAGCAAAAACACACTATTACGACATGTTCTGTAATACAATCATATGCATATAGCGTGTACAGTGTCGACGGCGTTTCGATCCCTGTTTAGAAATAAAGGGATCATCCTCAGGACATTAAATTCATGCCTGTATAACATTGCATTATTGACTAAGGTAGAACCGCAGGAGACACAGTATCTCAGTAAAGTTAAGAGGGTGGTAGTACATCCAGTGGCTATATCTGCCTACGGTGCGGACTGGGGTTCAAGGGTAGAACTCTACAGCTGATGTATAGAAGAATACCAGCGCTATGAATTAGATAGAACGGTGGTAATTTCCGACCATGTACTTCATCTAGTGGAGCCGTGAATGGAGTTCCATGCATGCAGTTGAGGCACCATGAGCTCACAGCTCATGGTGTAAAGCCTATAAAATACCTTTGCATATATACCATGACGGGATGTGAGAAACCATGATAGGTACAATGCAATGTACCACATGCATCTATCTATGCATGTAACAGAAGTACAATTTAGGGATTTTCACACATTATTTTGCTAATGTTCATTGCACAAAGTACAGTGCCCCATAATCCATTACATGATTGCCCTATGTAGGGACCACTCCTTTGCAGAAAACAGCACAATATGGTTACACTCAGGGACTCAGAGGCAGTGTGGCCTTGGGGAATTAAAAGCAAGAAGTTGAGCATAGTGAAAAATGGTATTTGAGATATGTACCTGATCCTCCTGTGAGCCATGGAACAGGCCGTACATGGAAAGGGAGCCTTCTCAACGTTTTTCCAGCTCCTCTGGAGAGAAGGCAGGGGCACTCTCACCTGCATGGACTCGCATGATTGCTCCCAGAGGTGGCAAACAGCAGCTTAAGTGGCGGAGGTGTTGATAGCAGCAGAGTCAGGAGGCAGGTTATTTTTCAACCCATGGCGTACATGTATGCCACATATGTGGTTATCAGCATAGACGCACACAGCGATTGGACTGCGGACGCCACTGTCAACAACATTAGCCTATGGCAGTGTCCACCGTGGTTATAGCAGCCCAACGCACAGTCGACGTACACTGGTGGCGGAGGCCCCAAATGTCCTATATGCGAGGTCAGGCATCTGTCATTTTAGCGGTAGGGAAGACAGTAATTGTGACAGCTAAGTGCGTCACCACCACTGCAAATGAGGCCTAACAGGTTTACATTTGATAGACTCCCTTCACATGTCATGTCCTTTACAGTACCTCATTTGTGTAGTGCATTGCTGTGTATATCGCCAAAGTGTTTGCGGTGTGCAGTATTTCACATGAAATGTCATGAGTGCCACAATGGGTATTATTGGTAGATGTTTACCAGTAGACAATGATGATGAGGAATATGTGTAATGGCTCATGAAGCTGTTATGTCTTGTCAAATGACTTTGGTCTTACTCTTCATATATGTTACTTAGGACACTGTGACCAATGTAGAATTTTATTTTTACTTCTCTCAGAGATACCCTGGGAGAGGGAGGAGATGCCAACCACCTCTGTGCTGCCCATTTCCAGACCTTCAGACAATGGAAGTGAGGCATGTGATCCAGAAATTTCGTTTGAATCATCAAAAAATCCTGGATGTGTATCATCAGTTTGAGCTTGACCTCCTACCTCACATCTCTTATCCTACATCTATCAAACCACTTGTGAAACTCATGCCATTACTGCATTTTCTGGCCACAGCTTCCTTTTAATTCACTGTCACAATTTCTGGTGGTATGTCACAACTGATGTTCAATTGTGTATTCCAAGAAGTGCTTACAGCAATGTTGAGACATGTGGACAGCTACATCCAGTTTCCCAGACGTGAGGATTTATCCACTGTGAAGGCTGATTTCTATGGTTTTGGTTGCATTCCACACGTGATTGGATCTATTTGGCACGTGTATTGCCTTTGTACCACTGCATACCAGGGAACAAGTATACTCCAACAGGAAGCACTACCATTCTATCAACGGGTAAGTTGCCTGCTTCCCGGATTTGTATATCTCAATCGTGCCCCATTCCCAGGATCTGCACATGATGCCTTCATAATGCGGAACAGCGCCATACTCCAGCTGATGTCACAACTACTACTGGAGAGGGCCTGGCTTGTAGATAAGTGTGATCTGTGATAACTTTGTGTGAGGAATGTCAGGGAGTATAATCTGAAAATGTGCAACTCGTTGCTGAACTTCTGTCTGTCCTCCATCATGGAGACTCAGCGTGTCCCACCCGGCCAGGGTTGTCGGCACCGCTGAGGGATACGATAACGCCGGGGAAAGTCGGCTTCAATGAGGCCAATGGAAAAACACAGCAGCCAGTGGAACAGGCTTTTGGGCTACTGAAAGCCAGATGTCTGGACAAGACTGGGAGAGCCCCCCTCGACTTACCTGGGAAGGTTTGTAAGATTACCATGACCTTGCATACTCAACAAAATTGCCCTGTGACTGAACATCTCTTACTCTTACATCACAGAGGATGCAGACCATGAAGAGCCATCAGGAGAAGAACCTGAAATGCCACATGATGATGATGATAGTGGTGAAGAGGAAGGAATGGACTTGCGTCAAGATCTCATCCGAAACATCTTCTCCTGAGTGTAAGTATGGTATGAGATGTGATGACTTTGACTATTACTGCAACACTTGTTCTGATGCTATGAGGAGGATGTGAATGCTAAATATGAGAAATATATGGTTCTGACAATATCTGGGGAAAGGTATTTGTTTTTTAAGTATAACTTTGTTTAGCTGTACTATTTTTGTTTTGAACTGTGTTCTATAGCAGTTGACCATGCCTGTGGTGAGAAACTGGTGTACTGACATGTGTCTGTTTATTTGATGTGGGATTCCTTTTGTGAGGTAGGCACTATGACACTAGCTGATGATGTAGATCTAATTCAATGTTGCCTATTATAGAGGATATTGTCAGATGTATCCCCTCCTTACATATTGTGAAGGTCTGCTACTGACTATGTGATCACTGACACTAGAGAAGTTGTGGCAGCAGACAACAATAAGCACTTTTGTAAAGTTGCCCATGTTCCCTTTGAGTGGGGCCAGGGGAGTCTCAGGTTTTTGCAAGTAACTGTGAGCGCACCAGTGCCTGTGGATTATCTGCTGGGGAATGACCTGGAGCATTCTGCTGCGAAGGAGGTAAATCTGAGATCACAATTGGAGATGTTGGGTTGTCTGAGTGGGCCTGCATGACCACACGGTCCATGGCAGCCCAGGGTAAATCACGAAGACCTGGAGCCTGAACCAGTGGCCCAGGTGTCTTCGGGAGGAGGAAGGGTAGGGGACTCAGGAAACCCACTCCTGAAATTTCCATGGTCCAGGAGGAGGCTGAATCTTAGGGGGACACAAAGAACCTACAAGGGAAGAGGTAGCTGAACTGGGAGACTTGCCTGAGCTGATCCATTGGCAGCAGGAAGGGAGTCCCACCAGGGAAGAGTTCTGCGAGGAGCAGAAGGCATGCCCTACTATCATGGGTCTTAGGCAACAGCACCAAGAAGCTGGTAAAGAGGCTTGGTCACATTTGATTTACTGGGAGAATGGTCTCCTTTATAGCGAACCTAAGGTTGCTGAGCCTGGTGAAGCCCATGTGCTGGTGGTACCTTTGTGCTTAAAATCCTTCCTACTGGGGTTGGCTCATGATGTGCCTTTGGCTTGACATTTGGGGCAGGGCAAGACCTTTGACATGCTTGTTATCCACTTTTTTTGGCCCTAAATGTGAAAGCAGTCATAAGCATTGTGTATGTTTTCCCAGACTTGCCAAGCAAGTGGCAAGAATAGGGGATATAAGGCTCCCCTCCAACCATTCCCTGTTGTGAGCACCTCCTTTCAACGGGTAGGCATTTACATAGTGAGGCCTCTGGACCGGATGTACGACATTACAACGCATGCTTTTACATCGCATGCTTTTACAACGCAGTTTTTACAATGCATACCATTACAACGCATAGTGCTTTGGGGTGCTGGATAGTGAATAGTTTAATTTACTATTCCAACTCCAGTCCCGGTGGATAGTAGGGAAGGTGTTGGACAGTAAATTAAACCTATTCCCTATCGTAGAGCGCCCCCCAGCGCAATGCATTGTAATGGTTTGCGTTGTAAAAGTTGCGTCGTAAAGGAAGTGTGCGGTAAAAGTTGCGTTGTAAAGGATGTTTCCCCTCTGCACCCCATGGGTAACAGGTTTATCCTGGTATTGGTGGACCATGCCACCCGATACCAGGATGTTATCTCTCTCAGGACAGTGACGGTGCATGCCGTGGCCTGGAAACTGATGGGAAACTTTACCCATGTGTGTTTCCCCAAAGAGGTAGTATCTGACCGTGGTACCAACCTCGTGTCACTCTACATGAAGGCCATGTGGAAGGAGTGAGGGGTGAATTACAAATTCACCACTCGTTACCACCCACAAAGTAATGGGTTGGTTGAGAGGCTAAACCGTACCCTAAGAGGCATGATTGGGGGTCTATCAGAACCCATGAGGCATAAGTGGGATGTGCTCTTGCCATGCCTTCTCTTTGTCTAGAGGGAGGTGCAGCATAAAGGGGTTGGCTTTAGCCCCTTTGAGCTGTTGTAGAGGTATCCTGTGAGAGGTCCTCTCAGTTTCATCAAGGAGGGATGGGAGGAAGCTCCCAGGAAGCTACCCAGGAAGTATTTATCTACATGCTGTCCTTCTGAAACCAGACTGTCCATTTTAGGGAACTCGCTCAGGAGAATCAAGAAGCAAGTCAGGAGGAAATTAAATGCTGGTCTGACCAGAATTCCACTCTGGTTGGGTTTCAGCCTGGTCAAAAAGTGTGGGTGATGGAGCCAGTTGAGCCCCATGATCTACAAGACAAGTGGCCTGGCCCATTAAAGGTGAATGGAGTACAAGAGCTATGTTACCAACCTGGTGGACTTCCGTACTCCAAGGAACCCCTTGAGGGTTCTGCACGGGAACGACAGTAACCATCTGAGGGGCCTGTAGTCTGTCTGAACACAGAAATGAGTCCCAAACAAGTAGTGTCTTCAGCTCCCAGACCCCAGGAAAAGCTTCTCTTTCAGTTGCCCTCTACCTCTGTTCCCTAGGAAGTAGCCTCCTACTAACAAAATGGTTGATCAAAACCCTCTTTGTTTAGCTGTGAAAGCACGGCTTCCACAGCATGCTCTGTGGCATCACTCTGCACCACAAACTCTTTGGAGAAGTCAGGGCCTTGAGCACAGGCACCGTGTACATAGCCTCCTTCAGGGTATCAAAAGCTATCTAGTATGCCTCAGTACAGATCACCTGACATGCCTGATTCCTTAAATTCAGCTCAGTCAAGGGAGCAACAATGGTGCAATACTCCTTGACAAACCTGCGGTAGTACCTGGTGAGATCTAAGAAGGCTCTCACCTCTGTGTGGGTCTTGGAGGGTGCCCAAGCCAGAATGGTGTCAATTTTGGGAAGTAGGGGTGCCACCTGCTCACTTCTTATCTGGTGCCCAAAGTACACAACAGACCATTGACCTATCTGGCACTTACTGGGCTTGATAGTGAGACCTGCCTTCTACAGGGCCTTCAACAACTCTGAAGGGTGGTGCAAGTGATTTTTCCAACTAAAACTGAACACTGCAATGTCATCTGGATAGGTGGCACCGAAATCCACCAGCCCAGGCAGGACCTGGTTGACCTTGATCCTTATAGTAAATAAAGAAAGACGACCTAAGTGTTACTCTATATTTTCTTTATATCGTTTTCTGAATCAAAAAGTCATTTCTATACATTATATACAATTAACTGTCATTATATCAAATATAGTGTAAAAACAAAGTGACATCAGTGAATGGTGTATTTGTGACAAACAAAATATATCCAAATTTCATGTAGAAAAACTGTACATGTATATACAGAATATCATTTCATAAGGCCATCTGCTGATACAATCTGGGAACCCTGTGATTTCTTTCAAGTTTGTTAGGGGCTCCGAGTTTATGTGGCCTGTGAATAGATGTTGACGTTTCGACCCTGAAAGCGCCAATGTTTTCAGTCGCAGCGGGTCTTTATCAAGACAATAGTATGCAGCACGACGGTCCTCTCAACCAAGTGCATTAGTCACATGGAATGAAAGATTTCTTTAATCGGCAAAAGTTCGCTGAGTAGAAACTAAGTGGTCTGCTTCCTTTAGTCTCTGACCGGCTACTAGAAGTTAGCTAGAGTGAGAACAGCGTGGCAAACGGACCCAACAACTGGCGACAGTCACTCTGCTGCTCCAGGGTCAGTGTAGGGGAGAGAGCACCCACCTTCTACTAACCCATCCTGCTGCTTGCAAATAGAACAGATGCTGGACGGAATGCTGAATTAATAAAACATTCACCCCCAGTCACAGACCTGGGTTAAACCCATACATTTTTTGCACGCCATGCCATTCCAGTTTAGACCCACCCAACTGCAAATCAGTCCGATTGCACCTGTGTAATGGGGGCACGGGTGAGTTCCTTGTTGTAAGTACCTAGTCACGGGGGCCTATAGCACATGCTAATGCATATCATGAACATAGTTACCAGGGCCATTTGCTTCTGTGTTTCAGCTTCTGAAATGTGACTTGTCATTTATGGTTAGCACCGGTAGCGAAGGCAGGTTTTGTGCCAAGGAGGAAAATGCTCTTAAATGGTCTAAAATTGTGAATCGTGGTGTGTCAACTCTAAAAATAGGGAGAAGGAGAGCCCTGAATTGGGGTGATTGGTGCATGGAGGGTAGGTCATAACTGGTCCAGATTTTTAACAGGGGTATATTGTATTTAACAAGCATCAACAAAGCCAATAGGTCTCGCATAAGTGAGCTCTATTGGCTCTATTGGCTGTACAGAGGCGTGGTGGTGGGGGGTGAGGGGAGGGGCGTCGTTATGGGGTGTAGCATGGTCGAAAGTGAATAAAGTGCTACAACGCGGCCAGTTAATCTTTAGTCTGCTCGACCTTTATAGGTTAACCACCTAGCCCTGTAGGTTTACAAGACACACTTAGTAAAGGCCTTGCTAATGTATAAGAATAGGCTTTCTACATAGCAAAACTTTTTTCCTTGCCATATGGCACGTTAGTGGTTGTAAAACAGTAGCCTAACTGAGACACAATTGTACTGTGGCGCTGGAAGACAGTGTCACAGCGCAGTGTTATAACACTAGCAAAAAACCAAGCAGTGGCATAACCAATAGGTCTCGCCTTTGGGAGCTTATTTATTTGAAAGTTTTATAAAGCATGAACAAGATCCAAGCGGATGTCAGAGCGCTATACAAACCGTAAATGGGCGGGGGAGGAAAGGAGACACAGCAGAGGGACGAGGGAAACCCTGTCCAAAGTCCGGCTGAGTAGGTGATGGCTGAGGGGGTGAACCAGAGACTAATCTCCTCTATAGCTGATAAAACAGCTCCACCGGGCAGCAGCCTTGATTGTTCGGGCTCCGAGTTCAGCAAAATTCACAGCCCATCAGAAGATCACAAACCTAAATCGCATAAATTGGAGAGTTGAAGGGCCGCCGTCCATATACCCTCAGGTGCTTCCAAAGGTTCAAGGAGGGGGTAGAACTCCAGAAATTTGAGCCTGGAAGGTAATTCCTAGCCAGGGAGCTCCCGGCTGGAGAACCTCACATGTCAGCCATCTTGGCCAAGGGAATCTACAGGTGCCAGGATGATCTACTGCAAGAAGATCAAAAAAGCCCTAGTTCCTGGGAGTGACTGTTCGCTGTGCCCGACCTCAGGGCACAAGGATGGACCCTCATCACCGAACAGAAGCAACCTGCCTGGTTTGATGCTCAGCCATGAGGCAGTCTTCAAAGCCCGAGTCCGCCTGACCTCCACCATTTTAGGGTCAGGCAAAAAATGTGTTACTCCTAAGGGAAGCTTCTGAGCTGCCAAAGGTCGCCAACCCCGCAGTTGCCTCCCGCAGAGAGTTCTCCTTTCTTGTTGCAGTGTTCTGGGGACTCTTAGGGGATCTGCTTCAAGAAGGTCCCAGCCTTCATGAGGATGGCGGCTATTTTGAGGTCCGGTATCACCATGCCAGGCACCCTGGGAGGAATATCTAATATAGGACATGAAAGAGGGGGAGTATCCGATGGATAATCACCGCGTACGTGAAGAGCTGGGAACCGGCACAACGGTGATCGTGGCACACGTGCTGATGATGCAGAATTACCAGCTCAGTTTACCATACTCACCTGGGTCCATAAACATTCATACCTTGAACTGGTAATCCAACTTATCTTCCTGCCTATCAGAATTTTATTCACCTTTAGGACTTCTACCTGTACACCATGACTTACCAAATCCTTGTCACTTGTGCTCTAAGTCCTAAATATAAGCATCAGGGACTTAGTATAATAGGTAGAGAATAACATTTACCTTCATGAAATAACCACAGACTCGAGTAAGTTTAAACACTTTATCTATGCAATATTTTGTGAGTCAAGGGCCACAGTAGTGAAATTAGGAACTTTGTAAGTAAGAAAATAATTATTATAACATATATTATGCAGGATTCTATAGAAATACCTTTAGACATTGGTACCTGGGAAGGGTGAGAAAGGGAAATGGTACAAGGACATACCACACAGATTATATTTACCTAGAATGGTGTGAAGACCAACCCTGGCCACGGGCTGGGACAAGAAGAGGTTACTGACTAATCAGGTGCCAACAGGACAGGACAGCTACAGGACAGGGCAGGCAACCTCAGCTAAGTGCATTACCAGCGTCACCCCCCTCTCGGCTGCTACACTCGGACCCTGACTGGGTAGATCGATTCTTCTCCCTCAGTAAAACTCTCATTCTTCTGTCAGAGAGCTCAACCAGCCCTCTGCTCTTGGTTCTCCTTCAGCATACGTTGGGTCAGTGACAGGTCTGTGACAAGTCAGACAATCTAACTAACTGAATCTATCTTAGTTATACCATTTTCCAAGGTATGTACCACCCCCCAGTGTTGCAAATTTGTGTATTCCCTTCATTTGATTGGTCAGAAAGGCGAGGAGAGGTCACCACACCATACCAGTATGAGATAATTTTCATTCAATAAAGTTGATCAATGTTCCCACCCATAATTTACTTTCCCATGTATTTTATTCCACCCAGCAATATTAGTTTCAATTCATATACAATGTATTGTTTGCAGTCAGTATTTCTTCCTTTCTTGGGGTCATTTGTTCAGTTTCCCAGGAACATCGTTGATAAGTTAGGACTTGGTGGTGATTCAATGTCAATGCTTCAAGGATCTTTGTGACCATCTGTGCAGATGCAGCCTTTTCAAAATGGAGTTTGCAACACCCTTCAGGCCCAAATACGAGCTAACTATAAAGTCAAAGAGAGACATGTTAGAATACGAAAATAAATAAATGCACTGTATACCACTTATTTCTACTCTAACCCCATTACTTTATTTTAACTATACCATTAGTAGTTAAGCAGGACATACAAAGTTTAGTTCGAGCAGGAGCATGTTCATTAGAAATTCCCACCAACAGCATAGATAGGTCACACCACCTAGATGTGGCAGATGCATGCATAGAAAGGTTCCCGCGTTTTCGGCGGCCATATTAGGACACTTGGGTTACTGATAGTAAAAGCACATAGTCCAGCTTCCCTTGGATACTAGAAATGTTGTGTAATGCAATTGTTAATTCTACTAAACATGTATGTTAATAAGTTACATGTTATTTTGAGAGGATTGAATACAAGCAATTTCTTTACTTATGAAACCTTGCTCCATCAGTACTAAATGCGGACTTCAAGATGGCAGCTCCGTAACTGTATTTTCTCTAAAATCGCAGGCATCACAGGCACCCCAGCGCTGGCATCCTGGTCGCCTTTTGCAGCAGCCCAGCCAATGTCAGAGTCTATTTGTAGCCACTTCAATCTTGGCATCGCAGGCTTCTCCCCCAAGTGCTTATCCGCCACTTGAGTCCGGGGCTCCGCAGGCCGTCTCTTGCCAGTGCGTGCTAGCTTCGCTGATGCCCATGGTGAGTAATAGAGTCCATGGCATGTCACTGGCCATCAGCTCTCCACTCATGATGTTACTTTCAGGGGCCTGTTTGCTGGCACCCTCCCAGTCCCTAGGCTGCCACAGTCCTGGCACCACGAAGACCCCCCCTGAGTCTCAGGATTCTGGTGGGTCCTAGGAATGTGAGGCGCTGGTTCAAATATGCTGATCTTGCATCATGGAGGGCTTTCTTGGCATGTGTGAGGAGCTTGTAAGTTACTCTTTTGTTGACTGGGAGCCATTGGAGTTCTTGCAGGTGTTTGGTGATGTGATTGTGGTGAGGGATATTGAGGACCAATCTGGCTACTGCATCTTGAATGTTCTGTAGTTTTCTGAGGAGCTTCTGGGTGATGCTGGCATAAAGTGTGTTGCGGTATTCGAGTCTTCTGCTGATGAGCATGCAGGTGACCCTCTTTGTGGATTTTGCGAGGATCCTCGAAGCAGGTGAAGTGTGTGAAAGCACGATGAGGAGATGGAGTTGATCTGGCAGTTCATTGTGAGTGAGGAGTCCATTATAATGTTGAGGTATCATGCGTCGTCCATGGGTGTGCTCCTAGTGTGGCAGGCCACCAGCAGGCAATCCGAGTGGAAGGGGTATGTCCCAGGATGAGGACTTTGGTCTTGTCTGAGTTGAGTTTGAGGCAGCTGTCTCTCATCCAGGTGGCAACAGCCTTCATCCAGTCGTGGAAGTTGTCTCTGGCTGTTGTGGGTTCGTTGGTGAGGGCTAGGATCATCTGAGTGTCATCGGCATGGGAGACGATGTTGAGTCCGTGGTTCCAGACAATGGAGTGAGAGAATAGCCATGTAGATGTTGTTTGAGGGTTGTGGGGCCCAGCGATGAGCCCTGGGGCATTCCGCAGCTGACCACTGAGGGTTTGAGAGGAATGGTGGTAGTCTAACTTGTTTTGTTCAACCAGTAAGGTATGAGCAGATCCGGTCCAAGGCTTTTTTGTGGATGCCAGTTTCGTGGAGTTTTGTGCTTAGAGTGCGGTAGGAGATGGTGTTGAAGGTGCCCAAGACCTCCAGGAGGATGAGGACTGCTGATTTGCCCTGGGCGAGGAGGGAGCAGAAGTCGTCAGTGGAGGCGAAGAGTGCGGTCTTAGAGCTGTGGTTGCTTTTGAAGCTGGATTGGAAGATTCAGGACATGGTTGGCTTCAATGAACTCGGAGAGTTGTGCGTTGCCTTGGCTGGGAAGGGGAGCAGGGAGATGGGTCTGAATTTCTTGAGGTCTGTCAGGTTAGTGGAGGGCTTCTTCAGCAGGGGGTTTATCTCGATTAGTTTCCAGTCATCGGGGAAGGTGGTGGTCTCGATGGAGCAATTGATGGGGCAGCATAGCTCAGGGGCAATGGAGGTGGCGGCTCTGTGGAAGATGTGTTGCAGGGGCCTGAGGGTGCTCCGGAGTGGATGCTCTTCGTGGTCTTGAGCGTGTTCTCCATGGTGAGGAGGGTCCAGTTGAGCAGGATCCGTTGATGGGCGTCGTCATTGGGTGCAGAGTTGGTGGGCATGATGGGAGGATCTTTGGTGTTGAAGCTGTCACAGATTTGCTTGAACTTGTGGTAAAAAAAGGTGCCAAGTTTGTTTCAGAAGTCTAGGGATGGTGGGATATCTGTGGTCTTGCTGTTGGGTTTGGCAAAACTCCTTGACGCTGGCAAAGAGTTCTTTGCTGTTGTGTGCTTTGGCAAGGAATCTGTCTTGGAGGGCCATTTTCTTTGTAGTTTTGAGGAGGAAGGGGTGTGCAGTGACTGCAGCTTTGAATGCTGCGAGAGCTTCTGGGATTTTGTTGTTCCTCCATCTTTTCTGGAGCTGTCTACAGGTGCATCTGGATTCCGGACGGGTGGGAGTGAACCAGCTCGCTTTCTTCAAGTGTTGCTTGCCAGGCGCTTTTCTTGAGGGGCAACAGAGTGTTGGAACAGTTGGTGAATCATCTGTGGAGGTTGCATCTGGAGTTGTTGGCACCTGTAGATGTCAGCAGTGGACTTGTGCTGAGGGAGGCGGTGAGATGATCTTCGGTGACCTTATTCCAACTTCTGTGGGGGGTAGCGGCACGGTGGTGGACAGTGGGTTTGGTGAAGGCAAAATCAACACAGTGGTGGTCGGTCCTGAGGAGTTTTGAGGTGTGGCTGAAGGGGAGGTTTTCACTGGCAGAGAAAACGTGGTTGTACTTGTGTCCTGCTGAGTGGGTTGGAGAGGTGACTAGCTGCTTGAGTCCTATGCTGGCAAGATTCTCCAGAAGGGATGCAGTGTTCTGATCCTTGGGGTTGTTCAGGTGAAAATTGAGGTCACGGAGTAGGATGTAGTTGGTGGATGCGAGATCCTGCGGCGTGAATAAGTCAATGATGGCATCAGTGAAGGGTGGGCGGGGGCCAGGAGGTCTGTAGATGAGGGTGATGTGGAAGGTGGTGGGGTTAGTCAGGAATTGGAAGTAGAGGTGTGCCATGCTTGTTGGGTCGCCTGAGTGGGTGGTCAGGCAGAAGGTGTTTTTGTGGATGATGGTGGTGCCTCCTTCTGGTTAATTGGTGCTATACTTGCAGGTGATCTGTTATACGTCGGGGATGGCGGTGGCTATAGCACCTAAAAGCACAAAGCACCACTCATGGTTATCTACTATCACTAGTAGCATTTAATTTAAAGCACTGGGTACATACAGTACTACAGTACAAGGGACTTAAAATAAATTAAATGTGCAAATTGGGTCGAATCCAATTTCATAATATTTGAAGGAGAGAGCACAAGCACCTTAGCACTGGTTAGCAGTGGTAATTAGTGCAAAGTCCTAAGGCGAGCAAAAACATTTGAGAAAAAATGAGGAGGAGTAAGGCAAAATGTTTGGGGGAGACCACCCTAAGGCTGACAGGTCTAACAGCAATTGTAAAATTCCTATGGGCCAGGATCAGTTGCATATTGCCTACCGAATGTATGTACTGACACCATATAAAAGGGGCTAGGAATAACAGATACTTACCTACATGACTGGGCTAGCCGAATTATACCAATTAACAGCTGTCTCTTTACAGACCAGGCCGACCCCACCATAACACAGAGATTAAGACTCTAGAAAGGCATGTACGACAGAGGCACGCATGGCCTCTACGATGCCATACTAACCATGAATGCATCTAAACCACGCATTCATTTACCAAGCATACCTTTACCATGCAATGTTGTAGTAAAGGCATGATTGGTAAAGGGATATGCGTGGTAAGGATTATCACTTCCCCGACCACCCCTCCCCACCCTAAACGCTAAAATCCTATCCCTACTTCGCCAGTGCCCTGAGGCCTAAACCTTACCCTGCCCTGCCCTTAAAACGATCCCTTCTCCTCCCCCACTGTGAGGCCTAAAACCCTGCCCCCTACCAAAAACTACCACAGGCCCCGTCTTGAGCCCTTAAAATTACCCCTGTACTGTCCTTAAAACTACCCCTACCACCTCCACTGCCCTGAGGCCTAAATTCCTGCCACCTCATCAAATAAACTACCCGACCCCCATGCCCTGAGTTCTAAAGTGCCCCCCTGCTCTGAAAACTGCCCTTCCCCCTGCTTTGAGCCATAATACTCAGCCCCCTCCCCCAAAACCTACCCAGACCTCAGCTCACCACACTGAGCCCTAAAATCGTCCCCCTCCCCTAAAATCAACCCCCACCGGGCCTCAGCCCAACTTTGCCGTGTCCCGGTCCTCGCCATGCACTGGTCCTTCCTGCAACGATTCTTCCTGTTCCTCTCCCGTTCACATAGACAGCTAGTGTGCAATTACCTTAACCACACATATGCATGGTTAAGGCATATGCATGGTTAAGGCAATCGTTTTTCAGCTTGCGGGGAAACGGCATGCGTGCTTAAGGCCACATTAAAAGGCTGTTTCCCTCTAGAAAGACGTGAAACACTGGATCTATTCTATGGCCTCTAAATGCACACAACCCTCCTTCCAGCATTGCAAATGACTCTGACGACTCTGACGTGCTGGCACAGAGCACTGAGATGGACTAAGTGGCATGGAATGCTGATGGCCGAAACATCACTATGGGCAGGGACTTGGCTTAGACATGCAGTTAAGTTAAAGTGCTTCCATTCATTGGACATCATTGGAGTATCTAAGCTGGGGAACATTTTGGAGGGTAGTTCTATGTACACATTTCAACACCTGGTGGACACATATACAATGCACAAATCATAATTGTACGACTACCCACAGCACCAAAGTATCCCTCGCTCCCTTGCATGCCCTCCCACTGTACAACCTCCTAGAGGCTCATATCACAGAATCCCGAATGGGGAACAAAAGGATCGCCACTATGTACGTCACCCTGGTAAATAATACACTGGAACCCATAGAGGTGCAGAGGAAACAATAGGAGTGAGATGAAGATCAAGGGCCCGATTCACAGAACAAACTTAAGACAAAAACCTAAACTTACTTCCATTTTGGCATTCACAGAAGGCACTTACTCATCAATGAGTAAGTGCCTTCGGTGAATACCAAAATGAGTAAGTTACTCAAAATGAGTAAGTGCCTTCTGTAAATACCAAAATCAGCAAATGCCTTCTGTGAATACCAACAACAATAAGTGCCTTCTGTGAATACCAAAATGAGTAAGTGCCTTCTGTGTATACCAACATGGTAGTAAGTTTAGGATTTTGTCTTAAGTTGTTCTGTGAATAAGGCCCCTGAGGACTAGGTGGAGGCCAAAATTGCCGACAGGTTGCTGGCAGTCTCCATCAGATTGCGACTAATCTAACTGAGATTACTAAAACGGATATACGATAGCCCTACAAGAGTAAGTAAAATGGAAAAGGGCCTAGTGAAGCGTTTTAAAAAAAAATTGAGAATGCTCCATTGCACAGCACCACTGGCGCAACATTTGCAACATACTTATTAACGTAGTGGGTAGTCCAGTAGAAACTGACTCAAAACTTGTCCTATTGAGGCTGATGGATGACTGGGGGACACAGGACACACAAGACTTTTAGTGGCAAAGCGCTTTCTTATTGCTAAAAAATATGTAGTTTGATATTGAAGGTAGAAGACAGCACTGCTGATATCTGAATGGACATGGGGAGGACTACTGAGCTATAGTCGAACAATTTGTACATAATTCACATGATTGCCAGGAGAAGCACCATGAGTTCTGGAAGATTGGATGGTTTATTCTGAGAATTTGGATGTACAGGAATGAAGTATTAGTAGCAATCATTGGAAATGATACACCTCGAAGGGGGAGATTGATGGGCGATGTGCAGCATTGTTCTATAACACACTTGAACGGTATTGTGTATACCTAAAACTTAATGAAAACAGTTGTAAAACAAATTGAACTTGCTGGAAGTGCAGAGGATCTATAAAGTCTACTATGATAAGAAACTTGGGTTAAAGAAAGTCATCCTAGAACATGGCGATTGGGTATGGGTGAAGCTTGGGTTAAAAACTAATTAGCGAAACAATAAGGCCCTAGGACCGCCAGACTCATGGGGGCGCAGCGGTGGCTGTCCAGCCACCAATGTCCCCAAGGTCCGACCATCCCATTAAAAGTTGGGCGGTCGCACCACCCTGGGACTGCTGACGTCGCCTGGGAACCACCGTTACCTGGAGGTGGCATGGTGGTCAGGTGGTCAAAATATGCTTGGCGGGAACACCACGGTCCTGCCATGCATATTACGAGTTTCTCTCCTCCAGGGATTACATGGAGGTTCTTACTCCATGTAAACCCTGAAGTAGAGGAAACAAAGCAGACCTACAGGCCCCCTCTGCCTCCTACGCTTGTTGACGCTCACGGGGGGCATACCATGTGCCCCCCCTGAATGCATGCACATCAGTTCCTGCACGGTATGGACTTTCGAATCCATGCCGTGCAAGAACCTTGTGAAGCGTTCCCATTACAATACCTTTTTCAAAGGCACTGCTGCCTTTGAATGAGGCACGCCACGCCAGACTTCTTAAAAGTCGTAATTTTGCGGGCGGCGGCAACCTTAAGTGGAGCTGTGGCGTAGCAAAGCTGTGGCATGGCGGTTTGCACTGCACTGCCACCGCTCCACCAATAGTGAGAATCAGACCCAAAGTTCTCAGAACCACCACATGTGAGGACGTTTTATTCATATTTGGCATTGCTCAGTGATGGAAAAGTGTGGCATTTAGTGAAGCTGTTGAGGGTTAATAAGATTTTTACTTGGAAACGAACTAGCAGCATTAAAGATGATGCAATTAAACCTAATGAGTGGTTATGGCAGGAGGAAGATGAGTATCGTTCTGATGAGGTTGGTAAGAGTCATGTGATTGCGAGAAATGACAACCAAGCACAAAAAGTAGGTCATGGTGTTGGTTTGGGAGGTGGGTTAATGCTGGAAGAATCGACCACCTCCAGGTCTACCAGTACTACAACTGTTGACAAGTACAGTAGAATTCGATATAGATTTAGGGGCATATCACCAAGCAATAGCGATAATTATTGCTATTGCTTGGTTAGAGGCAAAAATTTACCGCAGCGCTGCGGTGATTTTTACCGCAAATAAACCTTGGTATTACCAAGGTTTAACGCAAATGCGGTAAAAATCGCCGCAAAGCATGAATATCGCTGAAAAGTCAGCGATATTCATACATTAGCGAGCTAATGCTCTTAGCCATGTTATCCACCTCTCATTGGATAACATGGCTAAGAACTGCTCAGAAAAGGGGGTGGTGATGAACAGAGTGTCTGAATTAAGCAGACCACTCTTACCCAGTCCAAAGATCAGGGCTTGATCCATCACCGTTATTTATCTCAATTCATCATCCCAGTTCAGAACCTGGCTATATGCAAATCAGTCTGTCCCTGGCCCAGTGCATCATGGGAACAGGGCAGACTAAACTACCAAGCCAATTCTTCACCAGAAAGGAGACAAGCTACCGGGGACCGGTTTCTGGCATTTCAGCCTTCTTCGGCCCGGCTTGCTTGAATCCTAATGGTGCAGTGAGAAAGGGACTCATGTCTGAGTATACCCTGCCACACCTATAGTGGCCAAAAACGATTCAGAAAAGGGGGTGGTGATGAACAGAGTGTCTGAATTAAGCAGACCACTCTTACCCAGTCCAAAGATCAGGGCTTGATCCATCACCGTTATTTATCTCACTGCATCATCCCAGTTCAGAACCTGGCTATATGCAAATCAGTCTGTCCCTGGCCCAGTGCATCATGGGAACAGGGCAGACTAAACTACCAAGCCAATTCTTCACCAGAAAGGAGACAAGCTACCGGGGACCGGTTTCTGGCATTTCAGCCTTCTTCGGCCCGGCTTGCTTGAATCCTGATGGTGCAGTGAGAAAGGGACTCATGTCTGAGTATACCCTGCCACACCTATAGTGGCCAAAA
Organism: Lissotriton vulgaris; assembly: GCF_964263255.1. NCBI lineage: Eukaryota > Metazoa > Chordata > Amphibia > Caudata > Salamandridae > Lissotriton > Lissotriton vulgaris. Next base: position 403,817,081 of record NC_141689.1, read on the forward strand.
ACTATTCAGAAAAGGGGGTGGTGATGAACAGAGTGGGTTTTTGTCCACCCTAAGCGTGGAAGGGTATTCTCAGATGTGAGACCCTTGCTCATTGCACCATCAGGATTCAAGCAAACCGGGCCGAAGACGGCTGTAATGCCAGAAACCGGTCCCCCGGGAGCTTGTTTCCTTCCCAGTGTAAGAATTGGCTTTTGTAGTTTGGTTTGCCCTGTTCCCATCATGCACTGGGACAGGAACAGACTAATTTGCATACAGCCAGGTTCTGAAACTGGGATGGTGCAGTGAGCTAAAAAACGGTGTTGGATCTAGCCCTGATCTCTTGACTGGGTGAGAGCTTTCTGCTTAATTCAGAGACTCTGTCCCTCACCACCCCTTGTTGTAAATAAGAACTGCTCAGGGCAGGTGTTAGCTTTTGGAGATATTCCCGCTTAGCGCAAATATCTCCAAAAGTTGGTAATAGGAGATAGCGATGTTAGCGACTGTTTTCAGTCTCTAACATCTTGGCACGCCCACTTTGCATCTCATTAGTGATAAATATCACTGACATGCAAAGTGGGGCCCAAGATGGTCGCTATCTCCTACTAGCTGTCGCTAACTGGTGTTAGCGGCAGCTAGGTAATAGGGTGATAATTTTATCTCCGTTTTCTTGGCTTTTAAAGCCAAAAAAGCGGAGATAAACCCCCTTGATAATATGCCCCTGTGTGTGTTAATTTTGTAGGGAATTTATATTGTTTCCTTTGATTCTTCTTCTGTTGCAATTATTTAAAGGGTGTTGAGTCAATAGTCGTCATAGTATTGTGTAGATTCTGGAATGTTAAGGGTGGGTGAAACGGTTGGTACTGTGTTGTGAGAAAAACAGGAGAGGTGTACTGAAATCCTTGCTCTCATATAAACTACAAGGTACTTACAAAAGTGTCCTGTGATTACTGCAGGAATCACTTTCGTTCAGCAGCAACATTCTGAACTGTGTTTCAGCTCTGGATCTGTACCCAAGACTCAACACTTGACTGGTAGTCCAGGACTTCCATTTGAGGCCCATAGCCCACATCACTGATGGCAAAGTGTCAGGGCAATGCGAGAAACTGTTGTGGTCTTTGTCTTCCATCAGGTCACTCTGACAGTGCATACACATATTGAGGTTGTAACATAAATATTCCTCAATAATATTCAAAGTTTACTTCTTAAATCTTCTGTGGAATATACATTTGTTCCAACCTGTGTACTCTTCAAGTAGGATTTGTTACTTTGAATAGGTCATTCCACAACAGTTACTTTAAAAAGAAGGTAAAAAATTAACATAGTTTCCAAATTATTGTTTATCAGTTATGAAATCTTAAAATTTGAGTTGGATTCATAATAATATTATTAAAATAAGCCACATCTGTGACATTTGAAGAAAATACTTTCCAGTCTTCAAGTGGTTTAAATAGGTTTAATCTTCAAATCCATACAGGTTACACCATACCAAGCTGTCCAGCTCCAACTGCTACTTTTCATCCTATGACCTATATACATTCTAACAGAATCAGCTGGACAATAGATACAGAAAGTGATAGACAATACAAACCATAGAGTTGAGGATAGGATAACAATGATTGTAGCTCTCGCCTTTATAATGTGAGTGCCAAGCTCTTAATTTTGTTAATGCTTATTTGTAAAGCATTGGTAAACAATGGCAGCAAAAAATATACTCAGTTTCTAGTATTCTGCTTTCTGTTCCTAGATCATGCCTTAATGTAATGGAACTCCAGATTTCCTTGTTGGTTTATGTACTAGCAAACTGTGTACAACAAACATACAGATCTGCAAAGACTGCCGTATACAATGTGCCTTTCATACTGGCACTTATTCTTGTGCTCAGCCCAAAATGTATTACCACTTTAGATGGTTAGGTAGTTATCAACAGAAATGAGCAGTGCTTGCAAAATGGCAGTTGGAATGCTGTCATGAGTATTATTTTAAGCACCAGTAGCCATCACACTTGGATCTGCCGCACCAGGTCACGCAATGTTGCCTGACCTCCGAGAACAGGGGCAGCACCGAAGCGATCTTTAAAGTTTTTTTTATATTTAGCCCTTTGCCGGAGTAATTTCCTAAATTCTAGGTAAGTGTAAGTGATAAATATGTATAATCAAAGGTTAAAGGGACATTATAACTAGGTGAAAATGGCAGTCAAAAATAGTGCTCGGAGACACTGGGACACCCACATGCTTTTATTTTATATTAGTGATTCAGGGGGTGCCCCATGGTCCTAGAAGCCCTGCTGAACCCCATACAGCACCCATTCTGGGTGCCTGTGGGAATCAGCAATTCTCATTTTTATTTTAGAAGGGGGGTAGGTGGCCCTCCTCCCCAAGCTTTTAGTGACCCAGGGACCCAAGCCCCTGGGGCCATATTTTTTAAAGGGATGAGGGTATGTGGCTCTCAGTATTGAGCTTTTACAGCCACAAGTGACCCCACACCCAGCGCTGGTTGGCTTCATTTTTTAATATTATTAAGGGAGAGAGATACACAGCACTCTTCCCTGAGTTTTTAGGGTTCAGGCCATTTTTTGTTGTTGTTTTTTAAGGGGATGGGGGCACACAAGCAGTGAGAATGTGTATAACATTCATTAAAAAAATAAATCCAAGTCCTACAACAGGGTATGCCACATAAGCAAAACACACCATGGTATAAAGACAAATCTGGGCAAAATTCACAAAATCATAAGGAAAATAAGAAAATGTTATTAATCCCAGGCCTCCAACATCCATAATGTCTGTTATTCCTTAATCTCACATGGGCCTGCGTGCACAGTCTCTTCAGGTCCACAGCAACAAAAAAAGGGTATAGATACTTGCTGGCACAAACATTTTAGAAAGACCTGCACTGAATTTACTTGACATTCCACCCACTACTCACCTTCACTTCATGGTCCTCCTAAATCCATTTGAAGCTAGGTGTTCGCAAAATAACCTACCACAAGCTCTGAGTATGGTGGTATCCACCATTCTGATTGACAGGAGAAAGAGGGTCTTTACCAACTACTTGTCAATTTATACTTCACAGACCAAAACTGAGTGCTGCTGAAGGAAGGGAGGGAGCTTCCTCTTTCTTGTACTCTGACTACTGTTTTCAGGAAATGTTTTGAGGGTCCTATTCATAAACTGCATGTTTTAGTACATTTAGTAGGACCACATAATGCTATTCACAAACCTATGGGGCTGATTAGGATTGCGGGCAGACTTATGTACGCCCGCCACCCTATCAAAAATCAGGACCGCCTGTCTGCGTTCCAGACATAGGCATTTTGATGAGACTGCCACCACGGCGGTTGCAAAGCCTATACTTTGCATTGCGGGTGGTGCTGACTGCAGCACTCGCCGCAATGCAAAGTAGGACACCTGACATATCCCTGCACTACGTGTCAAGCACCATGCAGTGCCTGCCACATGGTGAAGGGATATGTAGGGGTGCACCATTGGTGCCGATCAGTGCCCATATTGGAGGGTCAGGGTGGAAGGGAGGCCTGCTACGAGCCCCCAATGTCCCTTCCCGCCTGCCTTTTCATGGCGGGTTAACCACCATGAAAAGGTGGGCCGATAGGGACATCCTAATCCCTACTTCAGTGCCTGGTAGGCACCACCACTGTTGTAGGTATCTGATCAATCAATCAATCAATCAATCAATCAATCAAACATTTATAGACTGCACTAATCACCCAAGAGGGTCTCAAGGTGCTGAGGGGGGTGCAGCTACTGCTTGAACAGCCAGGTCTTGAGACGTCTCCTGAAGGTCAGCAGGACCTGGGTCTGTCACAGATGGGTGGGGAGGGTGTTCCATGTCTTGGTGGCGAGGTAGGAAAAAGATCTGCCGCCGGTGGTCGTCTTGTGGATCCGTGGAATGGTGGCAAGGGCGAGGTCAGCGGAGCGAAGCTGGCGGTTCAGGGTGTAGAAGGTGAGTCGTTTGTTGAGGTATGCTGGATCAGCGTCGTGGAGTGCTTTGTGAGAGTAGGTGAGGAACTTGAAGGTGATCCTCTTGTTGACTGGGAGCCAGTGCAGGTCTCTCAGGTGGGCTGTAATGTGGGTGTGATGGGGATTGTCAAGGATGGTGTGCGGAGGCGTTCTGTATGTGTTGTAGACTTTTCTGGAGTTTGGCCGTGGTTCCTGCATAGAGGGCATTGCCGTAGACCAGTCTGCTGCTGACGAGGGCCTGGGGGACCGTCCTTCTGGTTCCAGTGGGACCCCATCTACAGATCTTGCGAAGCAAGAGGAGGAGACTGCGTTAACTTGCTGGGTCATTGAGAGCGATGAGTCCAGGATGAACCCCAGGTTGTGTGCATGGCTGGTGGGTGTCGGTGCGGCTCCCAGAGCGTCCGGCCTCCAAGAGTCGTCCCAGGTGGAGGGGGTGTGGCCGAGGATGAGGACCTCTGTCTTGTCAGAGTTTAGCTTCAGTCGACTGTTCGTCATCCAGTCGGCAATGGACTTCATTCCTTCATGGAGGTTAGTTTTGGCGTTGGTGGGGTCCCTGGTGAGTGAGAGGATCAGCTGGGTGTTGTCGGCTTAGGAGATGATGTTGAGGTTGTGTGATTGGACGATGTTGGTGAGCGGTACCATGTAGACGTTGAAAAGGGTTGGGCTGAGGGATGATCCTTGGAACATGTTGCAGGTGATCTTGGTGGCTTCAGATCGATACGGGGGAGGCAGACACTCTGGGTTCTGTTGGTGAGGAAGTAGGTTATCCCGTCTAGGGCTTTGTCGCGGGTCCCTGCGTCATGAAGGCGTGTACGTAGGCTGTGGTGGTAGACGGTGTTGAAGGCGGCCGAGAGGTCCAGGAGGATGAGGGCCGCAGTTTTGCTGTTGTCCAGCAGGGTCCTGATATTATCAGTGGCAGCGATAAGGTTTGGTGCTGTGATTGCTGTGGATTCCAGATAGGGATGGGTCCAGGATGTTGTTCTCCTCGAGGAAGTGGGTCAGTTGCCTGTTGATGATCTTCTCGATGACTTTCGCCGGGAACGGGAGCAGGGAGATGGGCTGGAAATGCTTGAGGTCCTTTGGGTTTGCTGTGGATTTCTTGAGTAGGAGCTGTGGATGATCTTCCGGAGTTGGGGTGAGATGATGCGGTTTGCTTTGTTGAAGATCTGGTGACGGCAGGGGGTCGGAGGGTGAGCCGGAGTAGATGGTGTTCATGGTTTTGATGGTGTCGTTGTAGTTGACGTGGGTCCAGGAAACCAAGAGGTTGGTGAGGCTGGGGAGTGGTGAGTCTGCAGTGTAGGTGGCTGTTGGGAGGGTCTGGGTGTTGAAGCTGCCGTGGATGTCTGCGATCTTGCGGTGAAAGAAGGTGGCTTGGGAGTTGCACAGGTCTTGCGATGGTGGGATGTCGGTGGAGCTGGGGTTGGAGAGTTCCTTCATGATGCTGAAGAGCTCTTTGCTATTGTGTGCATTGTGCGATACCCCTCCGACACACTGACGGGGTCAAGGAGCCCATCGGATGCCACCCATCCGCCTGCCATTGTAATGTAGCGGGCAGGTACCATGTGTCTGATGGTGGTCAGCCAACCGCCGACAGCATCTCGGTGGCGGTCCCACTATCATCATAGCTAGGCCCTAAGTGTAGAGTTTACGTCTCTGCTTCTCTTGTCTTTTACCCTGACTATGGAGTCTCTGTACCCGCAAATATGCAAACTGCGTATACATACAGTATAGGGTCTTATTCACAAATAGAATTTTGCAATGCTACAAGTTTTCTACGAATTGCTATTCACAAGCCAACATGTGGAATGTATGCATCCGCCTCTCCTATCTTTTCTTGTGCAGAGATCTCTACCCTTAATGTGAAGTACCCATACATGTATATATATATATATATATATTTATATATATATATATATATATATATATATACATATATATATATATATATATATATATATATTTTTTTTTTTTACACAGGGTTGGGTGGCTGAAAAATGGGCAATACTTACATCAAAATGGGAAGAGTTTTGAAAGAGAAGGGAAACGGTAAGGAAGGGTTATATATACCCTTAAAAAGATACTACAGGCAAAAACATGGCAGTAAATTGCTCTAGCTCGGAGCTGAAGTAAGTCCAATACCACACATGGCCAACAACTGGCTGTGCAACACCTTCTCCTAGAAATAACTGGAGGCAGGGACTTAAAATAAAATCTCATAGGAAATAATATTAAATTCAAGAAAATAATGTTACTTTCAAGTAATCTATTTTAAATGTTAGAAACGGGACCCCCGACTGGCCAGGGCTCCTGCCAAAGTCAGTCAGAGATCACCATTCCTAAGTCAGGGCAAGGGAATTTGTCACCGAGATAACCCCTGCTCTCCCTCTAGGTAATGTGACGCGAGCAGCAAGGCTAATCTCGGAGGCGATGTGTAAAGCGTTTGCGAGCGCACCCAGTAACAACACCCAAGGCCCACCACAAAGGAAACTCCACACAAGGTTATATAAAAAATAGCCTTTGTGGCTTTCTCGAGCCTCTCCGACGCCGATCCTGCACAGCGGCTGATTGCGGGGTCCCGAGGCATCCTACCTGCGCTGTTCGATCGGCGGGGGCTGCCGACAGCTGGCGGTGTGTTCCGGTGTCCTCCCGTCGTCGGAGGGTGTCCGGTGAAAGCGGGAGCTGGGTGCCGAGCGGCGGCCTGCAAGGCTGCGGCCCTTGCGTGATTTGGTGACCGGAGGAGGCGGAGCTGTCCCGGGCCTTGCCGCAGCACCAGCGCAGGGTCCGTCGCGCTAAGCGGGGGCAGCGAGGATCCGGACCCGCCGGCGGAAGGAGCGTCCATTGCAGGACACTGGTCGGAGAGATCGGCGGTCCGAGCCCGGGCCGGTGCTGGACGACACCTGGGACCGGCGGACGGCCGAGGGGCGGCACCCGAAACCTCTGAGCCGGCCCGTGCACTACAACATCGGCCCAGCGGAGGTAGAGCAGGGGGATTCCTCACCCCAGGGAGCAGTGGACAGGCGTGCCTGCCGGCGGAGGAAGGCAGGCGGGGTGGCGAAGTGGCGAAGCCCCATCTCAGCGCAAGATCGCGCGCCACATTGGTGACTGCCGGATTTGGGCCTGATCGGTGCAGGTGGCCGGAGGGCCGATGCGTGGACTAGCATACCCCTGCATACAGCGAGGTGAGGCGCGTAGAGCCAGGCGGCCGATCCAAGGCAGCGGCTGCGCTTGGGATACCGTCGGGGGCCCTGGTCCCTGGTGTTGAGACTGGGGAGTGGCTTGCCGATACATTGGAGGTGGGCTTTTACGGCGGCGCCTAGAGGGAGCGGGACATTCGCGCCTTGCCGGTACGGATTTGGAGAGTGGCGCGCTGTGCCTGCCGCCACTTGAATGATGGGCCCTTGTGACGGCCGAGTGCTTGGAGCCACTATGGAGGCACCCTAATGCTGGCTGCCCGATCTGGATGGTCCCTGGTTTGGCCGTTGGAGGGGACACGTGCCATATTGGGGTCCCGTAGGCCCTGAGCCTAGCAGTCTGCCTTGTGGTGCAGGCCTCCCCAGCCGCCTTCTGCCCCTGGGTTGACTCTTGGGCACTGGCACCCCGGCGATTCGAAGTGGCCTGGAAGGAGCGAGGCCGCACTGCCGTAGGAGGGTACCTGTCTGACCACTGGAGTGGACGAACAGCACCATTTAGGGTCGCCCTGACGCAGTGAGTTGCCGTCCCGACTCTCACCCTCCGAGTGGCGGTGATCTGGAACCTGAGTGCAGGAGTGTGGCAGAGACTGACCACTATGTCCAACTCGCAGCGCAGAGGGGGCAAGACGGGGAAGGAAGTAGTCCCCAAACCGTCACAACAGCCGGCTTCACCTGGGGCCAGTGGCTCCTCTAGACAGTCGGATGATGAGGCGCCGGCGACCAAAGCCTTCATGAAAGAACTCTTCGCCACTATCAAAGACGATATTTCCGAACTCCGTACGCAGTTGGCCTCGGATCTCAGAGAAGTGCGGAGAGACGTGGATGGGATCGGCGAAAGGGTGGCGACGCTAGAGGACCATGATCTTAGCATGGCGAATGATGTACATCAACTCCAACAGGACATCATACGCCTTTCGGAGCAAAATCTGGATTTACAAACCCACGCGGAAGACTTGGAGAACCGCTCCAGAAGAAATAACATTCGTATCAAAGCGGTGCCGTGGGACGGCGAGGCAGGGGACCTGCGTGGGTACGTCCTGGCCCTGTTTCTCCAGATCTTGGAGGATGAAGAGGTGCGTGACATCCAGATGGACAGAGTGCACAGAGTTGGGCTGCCCAGGAGGGGCGGAGGGCCACCTCCTGACATCCTCGTTTGCGTACACGACTTCCAGTTGAAGGAGAAGATATTACGAAAAGCGAGAACCACTACCTCGTTGCAATTTAGGGGCCATCGCCCCCAGCTTTTCCAGGACCTGGCTGCGACGACCTTACAGAAGCGGAGGGACTTCCGCCCTGTGACCGCCTTCCTCCGGGAACGCGGAATATCCTACTCCTGGGGCCATCCCTTCCGGATCATCTTTCGTTGGGAAAATCGGTTGCGACAGATCAACTCCCTGCGGGAGGCGAAGGATCTCCTAGGTATCGAAGAGACGGACCCGACGCGAGAGGCGCGTGGCTCCCCGTTTCGGAGGCGGCGGCGCTCTACATCTTGGCACCATGTGGGCCCGACCACAGAACGACGACGGCCGGATTCGGCGACTAGTGAGCAGGAGAGAGGAGCTGCAGTGGCTTCGGTGGCCTCCGCCACCATGACAGATTCCCAGACGAGCTCTGGTGCAGCGTGACCCCAAACTCGCGGAGTGGCGTCGGAGGGGCTCTTGGCTTGAGGTCCCCGGGGCACAATGGTACTTTTGGAGAAGACACCCCGGACTATGGACCTGGGGGTCCCCAGGTGGACCCCCCTGCCCCAACCCCAGTCCAGTGGGAGACTTCTGAACCACGACCTACTGGAACTGAAGACTGCGAGGTTCAGGTTCAGTGCCTTGAGTTGCTTTTTGTTGTTTCTTGTTCTTGGGGGGGGGGGGAGGGTGGGATTCTTGGAGCTCTACGTCTGAGTGTCATGGCGGGGTGGTTTGGTTTGGGGCTGGGGGTAAGGGGGGTGGCGGCGGCGGAGTGTGATGTGTGTATGCTGAGGATATTTTCGATGACATTCCCCTCTATGTTTGTATGTTGCTTCGAGATGTGCCTTTTCATGACCCTTGTGTACCTTCGGAATGTGATTGCCGGGCGCGGCCTGCGGTATAACCATGTGGGCCTCTCGGAGTGGTTGTGGTTGGGCTGCTTCCCTCGACTCTTTCCGTGGGCTTGGGTCCTGATGCATGTACGGGGCCAGTGCGGGCGCCGTGGCTGTCTGGCTGTGAGCATGGCGTGGACTCTGTATTGCCTCTTATGCCTGTCTGCATAGGAACTTGGAATGTAAAGGGCCTTAACTCTCTGCAGAAACGGCAGAAGCTCTGGAAGTACATCATGGACCATCATTTGTATGTGGTGGCCCTCCAGGAAACCCATCTGGCTAGGAGGGATGAGTTGAGGCTTCGTCATAGGCAGTTCCCCCTTATCTACAGGGCATCTGCGGCCACGAAGCATAGAGGGGTGGCCCTGCTATTCCGAGCCTCCCTGCATTTTCAACCCATGGGCGTCAGTGTGGATAAGGATGGTCGTTGGCTGCTGGTGAAGGGATTGTTGCGTGGCCGCCTGTGTACTTTTGCTGTGTTGTATGCCCCTAATGCGGGACAGAATGGTTTTCTGCAGGATCTGCTGGACAGGATGGGAGACTTTGTAGAGGGCCACTTACTCTTATTAGGGGATTTCAATATGGTCTGGGACAGGGGTCTAGATAGTTCTGGGGGCCGCAGGGCGGACACTGGAGTTTTTTCAGATGAAACTAAACGTCAGATAGGAGACATGGGACTGATTGATAGCTGGCGCTCTCTCCACTCTCAGACCAGGGACTACACCTTCTTTTCCAACGTACATCACTCGTACTCCCACATTGACTATGTTTTGGTTAGTCAGGCCCTCCGGGGGGACATACAATTAGCTGACATTCTTCCGCTCTCACTCTCGGACCATAGCCTCGTGGTTCTGGGACTGCACTGGGCCACCGGGGGGGATGGTTGGCGCAAGTGGTATTTCCCAGCGGCTCTAGTGCGAGATGAGGAATCGTGTAAGGCTCTGCGCAAGGCGATTTGTGACTTCTTCCTCCTCAACCCACCTGCGGACACGTCGGTGTATACCACGTGGGACGCATGTAAGGCCTCTCTACGGGGCACGTGCCTCGCCCTCAATGCGAATTTGAATAGGCTGAGGCGCAAGGAACGGGAGGCTCTGGAATTGGAACTGGCTTCCTTGGAGCAGGCTCACAAGGCGAACCCCTCCAGAGTGACTCTACGCCCCCTGACGGCGGTGCGAGGGAAACTGAGGGCCCATTACAATAACAGGGCGGAGTTTACTCTTCTGCGTCTTAGGCGCACCTCCTATTCCCAGGGCAACAAGATCGGGCCCCATCTTGCCCGACAACTCAGGGATAAGCGTGAGAAAGAGTATATAGGGGGCATTCGCGACCACGCGGGCTCTGTTCAGCACAGAGATGCTGACAAAGCGACCATATTCGGGCGCTTTTATGCGGCACTCTACTCGAGGGACGCCCTTGACTCAGACGCACAATCCAAATTCCTGGAGGGTCTGTCTCTCCCGAAAGTTCCTACAGAATGGAATGATTCACTGTCCTCCCCCATCACCCGGGAAGAGGTCTTAGACGCCATTAAAGGCCTGAAGCTGCACAAGGCCCCAGGTCCTGACGGCTACACGGCCCTCTTCTACAAAACGTTCGCTTCTGAAGTGTGTGACTACCTAGTTTCCCTTTTCAACGCAATGGCGTTTGATGGCAGAACCACGGATTCTATGGCCGAAGCACTAATCACTGTTATTCCCAAGCCGGGGAAGGATCCTACTCTCTGTACATCCTACCGGCCGATCGTGCTTCTCAACTTAGACGCCAAGCTATATTCCTCTATCCTGGCGAGTAGACTGCAAGATCTGATGCCTACTCTGATCCATCCTGATCAATCGGGGTTTATTAAAGGCAGGCAGACCCATGATAACCTGCGCCGCGTCATACACCTCATCGAAAAGGCGGAACGATTTCGCATGCCTGCGGTGCTAGTGGGGCTCGACGCAGAGAAGGCTTTCGACCGCGTCGGCTGGGGGTTTTTGCACAAGACACTGGTAGCTTTCGGTTTCTCGCCCTCTTTTGTGAGGATGATTGAGGCAAACTACAGCGGCCCTACATCTCGAGGTCGATCAACGGCCATAGATCCTTGAGTTTCCGTCACTCCCGAGGGACGCGTCAGGGATGTCCCCTCTCGCCCCTTCTATTTGCTCTTAGTATTGAGCCGTTGGCTATGGCGGTGCGGGAAAATGAGAGGATTTTGGGACTTCCCTTTACGGGCGAGCAGCACAAGATCTCGCTCTTTGCGGACGACGTCCTGTTGTCTATCAGGGAGCCGGCGCTGTCGCTCCCACATGTCCACTCGGTGCTCTCCATCTACGAGGAGGTGGCGGGCTTCAAGGTCAATTTCGACAAATCCTACATCCTGAATCTGACCCTGTCGGCGGGGGAGGTTCAGCTGACCCGGCCTCTCACCCCGCTCGCCTGGGCGTCGGAGTCCTTGCTTTACTTGGGCGTGCGGTTGACCCCCTCCGTGAATGCCCTGTTCCAGGCTAACTTCCCCTCGATGTTCTCTTCTATTAGGGCGGAGCTGGAACGATGGAAGCCTAAATTCATCTCGTGGCTGGGCAGGATACACGCTCTTAAAATGGTGCTCCTACCCAAACTGTTGTACCTCTTTCAGGCTTTGCCTATTCCGATAGGGTTAGATTACTTCCGCAGACTGAAGACTGTGATGCTGAAATATATCTGGCAGGGCGGCCGTGCAAGGCTTCCGTTTTCGGTCCTGCGGCGCCCACGCTTAGAGGGAGGGGTTGGCTTTCCGGACATGCATTTGTACTACAAAGCCGCCCAACTGAGGGTCATCGTGGAGTGGTCACAACGGCTATCGGAGAAGCACTGGCTCCACATGGATCGGAGTGTTGCGTGTCGATCCATCTGGGATTTAGCCTGGAAGCCTAAAGCAGACCGGCCCAAAAATGCCTACATTAGTACTCCCACGAGCACGGTATTGAAGGTTTGGGACACGGTGAGCGGTGATGACCGCTGGACCACATTCCCGTCCCCATTCACCCCGATTCATTTCAATCCGGCTTTTACCCCGGCCCTGGAGGAAGGTCCCTTTGACGCTTGGAGGGAGGGTGGATGTAGATCCCTCACCCATTTATTCCATGGCGCCGAACCCCTCACTTTCCACAACTGCATGAGGGACTATGGCGTCCTTCCGACAGAACGCTACAGACATCTCCAACTCCTACATTGGGCGACGTCACCCGCCGTAGTGGACGCAGCTACCAGACCCTTGTCGAAATTTGAGTCCTTCATTCTTCACACCTCCACCATGAAGGGAACGATTTCTTTCCTGTACAAATTGTTGTTAGACTCTACCGTGGCACCACGGCCGCGCTATCAGGACCATTGGGAATCCACACTGGGGAGGGACATCTCTACGACCGAATGGCAGGCCTTATGGAGAGATGTGACGACGCATAATCACTCTACTGACCTCAGAGAAGCGCACATGAAACTCATCTTTGACTGGTACCTGTATCCCTCTAAATTACACCATATATTTCCTACTGCTTCAGATAGGTGTTGGCGGGGCTGTGGGATGCTTGGAGACTTTAGCCATATATGGTGGGATTGTCCCGCCATCAAACCATTCTGGGCTGAGATTCTCTCCCACGTAAAAGATATCCTGGGTTACCCGATCCCAGACACCATGGCCTTTGTTCTCCTAGGACTTAGGGATCCGCTGCTTGAACATCAGACTAGAGCGGACAAGCGTGTTCTGTGGTTATGTTTGGGTGCGGCCAAGATGACTCTGGCGGCTGCGTGGAAGTCCCCATCTGCCCCAGCTCTTTCCTTGTGGCATGCCCGATTGTGGCGTCTGTTGAGCATGGAACGCCTCTCTGACATCTTCCTGGGGAATTTTAAGAATTTTATGTACAACTGGGGCTCACTTGTGAGATTTCTGTCCCGAGGCTTGCCCTCGGCTGTGTGCCCGCCAACGCTGCGGTCTCTTCATCTTTTCCAACTTTGATTACGAGAATGTCTGCATTGCATTGTGTGCTTGTTGGTCGCCGCCACCGGGGGGAGGGTGATGTTGGGGAGGGTTGAGGGTGGAGGGATAGTTGGGGTACTTATCTTGTGCTCTTTCTTTCTTTCTTCTCTCTCTTGCTACGACTGGCTATAACTGGGGAAGGGTTGCTGGACTATGGCGGAGCTTGGGTTGTTCTTTTGATCTACGGATACCTGTTCTGGACTGGAAGCTGCACTGGGTGGGAACTCCCCCATTGATTGTCGGACTATTGTTGGCTACCTATGCACCGTGGAGCTCTATCGCCCTTCTTTTTTGAATGCACCCTCCCCTTTTTTTGCACCCCCTGTGTGGGGCTGAGTGGCGGTATGTCGCCTGTCTTTCCCCTCTTTTCTGATTCCCCTCTTCCTGTTTCCCACCCCCTTTCCGTTTCAAATGATATATTGCAAAATAAAAATTTTACCAAAAAAAATAGCCTTTGTATTATAGCAAAACACATTAGATAAAAACACACACTTTACAATGTGCCAACAGGCACGGGCAGAATTTACAGGGGATTCTGTACAGGACAGGGCCACCTGAACCACTGTCAGGGGTATGCACTTTTTAGAATTAGCACTTGTTGTAATTAGCACTTTGTAGGAATAATAATACTTGTAGGTATAACACTTAGCACTTATAACGACTGTAGCAACCAAAATAGTACATGTAGCACACAACCAGTAATTACTGGTAAAGGTAAGTACCTCCTACGCAACCCTAACTACCTTAGGAAAATCACGCAGGGAACTAGGACCTTACTTAGCAGGACCAATAGAAGGAAAAACAATCCCCTAAGCATCAAACACATAGCAGAGGGAAAGAAGCAAAACACATGAAGCATAAAAACATTCAGAGGTGTAAGAAGAACAAATGCGCAGGAATCACATTGGCAAGTAAATCATAAATTGCGCAAGGTGCACATAGGCACAACACTAGAACTGTCCCTCAGGCCAACTGGCCTCGCAAGGGCTGAAATGCCCTTAGTCGAAAATGTCAGGGCATGCTGCGCAGGCAGCCAAGAACAAACCTAAACGTGGCAACTGTCCACTAAGTGCTGGGCAGCTGAAAACACTGATGGGGCCAACGTTGGAGCCTCGTGGGCTCAAGAGCAACAATGGGGCCAAGCACAGCGTGGGAGCCTTGGAGCTCTGACCAACTAACTGTGGGCTGGGGGCCTCGTGGCCCTAAATAAATACAATGTCACTCAAGAGCCTCGGGCTCTAAAACAACTGTGGCGCCTAAAGCCTCTCGGGGCTTGGAGAGCAAATGGCACCCAAGAGCCTCTCAGGGCTCGTAAACAATGATGCCGGGTCTGAGCCTCGCAGGCTCTAAAGAACAAATGCCGCCTTGATGGGGGAAGTCCCTCTCGAGGGACTAGAAAGCAAAGATACGCCTTCACGAGCCTCTTACGGGCTCTAACACAACTGTGGGGCCCTGGAGCCTCGGGGCTCCGAATTACCAATGCCCCCGGGGAGCCTTCGCGGCTCTCAATCAACAAATCCCTCCTCGAGCCTCGCAGGTTCGTAAATACAAAAGGGCGCGCTGAGCCTCTCGGGGCTCCTAGTACCAATGCGCCATCGTTGGAGTCCCACTCGGGGGACTCAGAATCAGGAATTGCCCCAAAGAGCCTCTCAGTTCTCAATTAGGAATGCCCCCGAGGTGGGAGCAGCCCGCAACGGCGGGCCCGCTCGGAACAGGAGCGGGGATGGGCCCGGCCCCTCTGTTACCCTCGGGGAGCCCCCACCAGCCCTCTGTGACTCACCGGGCAGTTCCGGGGACTCTGCTTCTCGTCGGAGCCCCGCTCTCCTCTCGGCGGCGGCACGGGACGGCTTCACCCGCAGTCTCTTCAGCCGGCGCGGCTCCTCAGGCGAGTGCGGTTGGCTGGATTGCTCTCCTGCGCTGGGCCAAATCCCAGCGCGGCGCTGCGGTCGAGCCCCCAACCACGTGGGCTTCACTCTGCAGCCGGGCCTCCAATTGCCAGGCACCACTTCTTCTGGCTGGCCTATCCCAGTTGCAGCGGGGACGATGACGCAGGCAGACCCTGGGCCCGTGGCAGTGATTTCTTCCGGCAAAGCGGGGAGTGGGCTCCCTCGAAATAAATAATGATGCCGGCAAGGTCCCTGGCGGTGTGGGCACCCGTCAGGGGTCAACAAAGGGCAGCCACACGGCAACACGCGGCGTGGGCAGCCGCGAAAGGAAAATAAAAGCACTATCAAGCGCTATAAGCAAAATCATGAGCTTTTTAGTGCTAGAAGTAAAATAAAGCGCTCTCAGCGCTAAGGATAAGAATAAAGCTCCAGCAGCAAAGTTCTGGAGGCAGGCAGGGGGGTAAGGCGGGGTCCAGAGCCAGCTCACTGGGTCTCCAGGCAGGGAGGCAATCCAAGTGGCGGTCCTCCTGGCGCCCAACAGCAACAACCCCCCTCAGTAAAAGGATCCTGGAAGAGAACAACCTGCAAGGGGACACAGCCCTTTTTTATACATTAAAATCCTTTGTCTCATGGTGCAGGGTGGGGGAGAAACCAGTTGCAGCTGGTCTGGGAGCACCCTTGATGTGCTCATTTCCTCACTCTATTCACTGGCAGGGCTAGGATCATCAGTCGCACCACAGGGGGCGGAGCCAGCATTGTGTGGGGAAAGCCCAGCCCTATTCAGGACCCAGGTGCACTCCTCCCCAGCCATCAGCATGCTAATCTCCACACTCACCACCGGGCAGACCCATCCAGACTTATGGAGCCAGGCTCACCAGCCAGCTCCAGCCGATCATGTGCCAGCACACTCACAGCCACGCACATCCATGTCTAGAAGTGGCACTTCCACACTAGACACATACATGCCGCATACATCATTGCGCAGCATTCAATCACACAAGTCCGCACATGCCAAACTCGAGCCTGCACACCTCACGCATCAGGAACTACCAGGGACACAGACATTCCCCATGCATTCCTACGGGAGAGCAGGCCTATCTCACCACATGCACCCAGAGTGCACACGCACTTTCCACTGGGACACAGTGAAAGTGCGCAGAAACCAAAAATCACCATCACCAGGTCACCATTAAAAGCAAAATGTTTACGGGTGAACCTGCCAGAAGGTCCAAGTCCAACAAATAGTTAAAAATATAATTTAGTGCTAAGAAAATTATCTAAAGATAGTGCACATTTTATTTAATTGTAAAATGTTTTAACACTCTATTTGCAATTTAAAAATATTGTATCAACACATTTCATAAAGAAATAATTACAATACTCAATCTTGGTTGGAGGCAACAGAAGTTTTAATTCTAAAACCTAACAAAGACCCATCAAGAGTGGATTCGTATAGACCAATATCACTCTGAAATACTGATTATAAGATCATTTCGGGGATTGTAGCTTCAAGAGTAGCACAGGTTATATGGGGAATTATACATTCAGACCAAGGAGGTTTATTCCGGGGAGGCAGCTTAATGAACTCATGCACTTGATGATGGGGGTCATAGATATGGCGGAGGTTCATAATTTGCCTTAGACTGTAGTGGCTGTAGATGCAGCTAAGGCCTTCGATCAAGTACACTAGGAATGTCTCTGGGAAGTTTTAAGAAACTTTGGCTTTCCACATAATATTGTGAGGGCTGTGTAAAATTTATTTTACCTCCCAAGGGCTAGGGTGTTGGTAAATGGAGAATTGTCAGATTGGTTTGAAATTACTAGGGACACAAAACAGGGTTGTCCCCTGTCACCGCTCCTTTTCAACCTGTATATTGAGCCGTTCGCAAATCAGATCAGAGCAGACTCTACCATTATCCCTTTTTAGTCAGCTGGGTTAGTGGTAAAATTGGCCCTTCATGTGGATGACTTGATTATCTACACTACCAACCCACAGGTGTCAATCCCTAACTTGATGGCAAAGGCTCAGAGATTCGCCAAGTTATTGAGGGTATAAAATGAATGCAGACAAAACTGAAGTTATGAACTGGAACTAAGACAATAGTAGGAAGGGGGCAAAATCTCAAATGAGACATCTGGGTATCTTAATTACACAAAATTTGGAGGAAATTCCTGGAGCGAATCGGAAAAAAGTGAGTCAGGTTCTTTAACAAAAAAAAAAGTGAGTCAGGAGGTAGGGAGGCTGCTGGTCAGATGGGCCAATCTACCGCTTAATATATATGGTCGAGTGAATCTAATCAAGATGATTGTCATCCCCAAAATCACATTCCTCTTTAACTCTATACCTTTACCATTTAGGAGGGAAGACATAGCCAAGCTTCAGGGGAGAATAGGTAGCTTTATATGGGCTTCAAAAAGACCCAGGTTAGCATGGAAAAAACTGAGGAGGAGATTGTAGGTGGGGGGACTTGCTTTACCGGATTTGGTTGTATAATGCTATGCTTTTCCTTTTAAGAACCTTCGCATGTTAGCAAACAGACCAGATAGGTCACCTATGGGGTTACTTTATGAGGCATTGCTGGATGACGTATGCAAGGTCAGTCTCACTTCCTGTTCAAATATGTGGACCCTAAATACTTTAAGAAGGTGAGGCTGAAGATCTTGAAATCCGCTTTAAGAACATGGATGTACTTTCGGAAGAAGTTGGGAGTACCGTATTATTCGTCATGGGCACCAATTTGGGATTCCCCGGGTACCCCTGATTTTCTAATTGATCAGCTTAGTCAGCCCTTAAAATCTAGGGGGCTACGCTATTGGGCTAATAGACGAGTGGGATCAATCTTAGTGCACTGGGAAGTGTTAAGTATGTGTACTAAAGTACAACTGACGAGATTTAAATATTACCAATGATGTTCTTGGTGGTATACAAAAGAGCAGAAAGAAGAGGAGGATGACACCATATTAGAACAGGTGATGAGAACTGACTCACTAAAAAAGGAAGTCTCTCTTGGCACTGGGCTTTTGTGGAGGCAAATGATAAGATCGAGTCTGAAATCTCTAACCTGTGGGTAGAAGAGCTCGGAGAAGGTAATCTAAAGCAAGTTTGGTATGCCTCTTTCACCATTTTACAAGAAGTGGTGAAACCAGCCTCACTCAAACGAAATCATCTATTTACTACCCATAGAGTATATTGGTCTCTGGCTAAGCTTTCCAGGGTCACAGGGTATGCATACGCTCCCCTTACTGGATGTCAGTATGTAACTTTTTAATGGAAGTGACTTGTCATCAGATCCAGGTAAGCCCTCAAGTTATATTTTTTGGGGCTTTATCAAGGTTATGTACAAGTAAACACAGCAACAAAGAAATTTACATGTATGTGATCTTGTTGGCAAGGCAAGAGATATGTAGGCTCTGGAAATCTGAAAGTCCCCCCCGGCTTTGCTGACTGCCTTATAAGCATTACCTATATGTGTCAGTTTGATGTTGCATGTGAAGCAAAAAGTCTGGAGAGGGTCTGGGCTCTGTTTATGGATTGGAGAAAGCAGTCAATCGGGTCAGATGATTGAGCCATACATGCTGGAGGCCCCTGCTCCCATCTGCCCTGGTTACCACCAGTGGGAGATGATTGTGGGAACAGCAGTAATCTTTGCTTGGATATGCTCATCTTCCTGTTCTTTATTTACGGGATAAGAGTAACACCAGCATGAGAATTGGCATAATGAGGACACAAAAATAAAAACTTTACTTTTAAATTAATTCTATAATGCATCATAAAAACATGTTTTACTTTAATTGGGAATCTATTTTTTTATTTAATTTGATATATTTACATTAATTTAAGATTTAATGTATTATTAAGTAGATAGTGCTGTAGCATGTTTTAATATTTAGTTCTCCATTTAAAATAAATATCTAAAATTATTTTATATTAGTATTTAAAATAACCCTATTTTTACAAACTTTTTTCAACTTTAATAAACTTTTTTAATGTACATTTTCAGTGGAAAGGCTCCCCATTCGGTGCATACATCTTTGTATGGTAAAAAACACAGATTATCAAAATGTTTTTTTATTATATTTGGAAAAAGTTTGTAAAAAAAATTTTGTGGTAAATATTAATGCAATTAAGTATATATGTTTCATTTGAATGTACAATAAAAAATGGTACTGTACTGTTGAATTAATTTTTAAATTAAAGATTTTTTTTAATATATTAAATTAAATTAATAGTAAAAGCATTACTATTTATTAAAAGTGCTGTATTGAATTATTTAAAAGTAATTTAAATATATTTTATTAAAATGTATTGTTACATTAAGTTTTTAAAGCAAACATGTATATGTATATTATATCATTATTTATATGGTTCCTAAACACATTGGGCCTCATTTATGAAAAGTGACGCATCGCTGCGTGAAAACAGCGATGCGTCACTTTTCACTGCGCACTCCTTGCGACACCAATGATGCGTCATATTTAATGTATGACGCATCATGTCGCAAGGACTTACAGATACGTCAGTATTTCTGGCGTATCTGTAAGCGCAAAAGTGACGCATTGCTGGAGTGTGTCACAAAAGTGACGCAACTCCAGCAATGCGTCCTTTCACATGGGGAAAGCCCCATGTGAAAGGGCCTGCGTCAGTCTTACGCCTGCTGTGAGGCAGGCACAAGATTTTGACGCAACAGCATCCTAAAAGTGACGCAGTGAAATCTCATAGATTTCACTGTGTCACTATTACGAGGCTTTTTGCGGGGGAACGCCCCCTCTGCATACATTATACCTGACGCAGGTATAATGTGGCGCAGGGTTTTAAAAAGTGACGCATCTACCTAGATGCGTCACTTTTTAAATATGGCGCAACAGGGCGCATATTTTACGCCGCTGGTGCGTCACAAAAAGTGACGCACCGGCGGCGCAAAACTGACGCAAGGCCTCATAAATAAGGGCCATTATTTTTTTGGGGAGAGTGTTACAGTACTAGTGATTGGCCATGTGAGGTGCTGGACCTACTATTGTTCGTTTTTTTATTTTAAGTAGAAACTTTCACTCATAAATTTGTCTCCTCCCCTTTTACGGGGGTGTGAACCTGTAAGTTTACACTTAGGAGTAACTTTACATTCAGATTTTGTGAATAGGCAAAAGTAGTAAAGTTACTCTAAGCGTAAGAGTAAATTATATGATTACATTTTTCACAAGTGTAATTTGCCAGGTAGCTAACGTTCTTTCTTTTCACATGCAATTGGCCCATATAACTCCATCCCCGTTAACAACAAAGAATCAATCATGAAGCAGTTCCAAAGGTTTGAAGCAGCAAAACAAATCTACACACAAGTATCGAATCATTAATGCAAACTGTGAAAACCAATGCAATTATGAGATGCATTCATGATGATTTGCCTGTCACCCAAACATTTGCATGTAACTCCTCTTTTCATTTAGCAGATACCAGGTCAGTTCATTAGCCCACACAAGCTAGTCTCCTTTCGAGTCACAATTTACCTCATAAAGACCCTCATTACGATAGCAGGTGGTTAGGAGACTGCCTGAAAAGCAGTCAGAGGTCCGGCCACCACATTATGATGCGACCGCCAGGCTGGCTGTCGCAAAGTGCTCCTTTTCAGGGCGGCTTGTGCTATGGCCCAGGAAAAGTGCCTCAGCACAAGTCGCCGTGAAAAGGAGCACTTACTACACGTCCATGGACTGTGTGCCATGCACCATTTGATGCATGGCACAGGGTGCATGGAGGTATGTGGGAGCACAACATGTGCCCCCCGGGCCACTTTACAGTGACCCATGACAGACGGGGCCCTCTTTGGGTCTTCCCACCATGGAAAAGCTGTCAGAAAGGGATATCGTAACCCCGATATCTGCACTGCCGCCATTCGGGACTATGATTCCAACCGCCGTAGCGTCAAGATCACAGATCCAGGGGGAGGTGGCTGTCTTCCCTAACTGCTTCAGGCTCTACCGCGATATTGTAATCCGCAGGTTGGACGGAGGGGCTGTCAGTCGGCGGACTGCCCCTGGCGGCTTGCCTGGGTCGGTCCGCCTGCCATCATAAGGAGCCCCAAAGTGTTAATCTTAAAGTAGATGTTGAAGTTCAGGGGCTCAATCTTATGTATTTATCCTGGATGATCATTGTGAATATTGACTCCTTCTTTGTTTATCAGCTGGTACATTTGCAGTGTTTAATTTGAGCCTGTGTTTGCTTTGGGGGCACGAGCATTGTTTTTTGGGGACCAGCACTAATATTCCCCCATCAGACATTTCCAGAGAGCAAGAGAGGGAAAACACACAAAGGGGAAAGATGGAGGACGAGAAAGAGAACAAAACGTTCCAGAGGGAGAAAACAGGAACCTGCATGAGAGAAAGAGACAGGTAGTGTCCGGCAGTGGATTAAAGAGGTTGGGGTGTATTCAAGACCATATTGCCCTGGTATGTGTTGCAAAACATTTATTAACATCAGCCGTGGCTTCTGAGCAGAGATTTGGTCACTGGTACCCCTGTTTTAGCCTGTGACGTACTATTCGGGTAATAGGTCTACACACCCATGTTGGAATACCCTGTGATCTCGCCGGTAGCGTCCATGTTACATGTTCGACATAATATTTTTCAACCAAACAAGAACACTGAAAATAAGCATAGTAGGTAATTGCTTATGCCTATAAACATATTTTATTATGTTATGTTACAACACTTTTTAAGTGCACATATACCTTGAGGTGTCTTGGCGCTGTGTACACTTGAGCAGGAAAGAGCCTAGTTATGAAAGAGCCACATTTTTAGCTCTTTTTTGAAAGAGATAAGTGTGGGCAAAACTATGATATAGGAAGGCAGATTGTTCCATAGCTTAGTGGTTCTAGCAACAAATCTTCGGCCTCCCCAATTGGCTTTTTTAAAATCTAAGTCTTTAAAGTGACTGGGGGGCGTGGCCAAGATAGCAGCACATTAGGGCGCGGAACCCTGCTCCTCCGGCCTCGCCACACCAGTCACCTTGTATTAGCCCCATTCCCCGCACTGCACTTACCGTGGATTTGCAGCGCACATTCTCCTGACTACACCGCCAACTGGAAGAGGCAGAATCTTGCATGCCTAGGCCCTCCTGCTAGTTTCAGCGATGAGCGGTGTCGGAGCAACTGCGGCCAGAGCAGAGGCCGTGAGTTTGCCGCTGCGGACTCCCCACCTTCAGCATAGTGCCGCGGGCCTGAGGAGTGCGGGGGACCCTATCAACACGGGAGGCCGCCCGCAATGATACCTGGACATCTCCGGAGCCCTAATCTGCTGCCATCCACCCGAGCGAGCTGCACCGGAAGAGAGGCATCATCTACTTACTTGCATCAAAGACGGGGATCGAGCCGGCTGGCTCCTAGCACTCTAACTGTAGCGGCCCCTAACAACCGGGCAGGTGGACAGAGGCTGTACCTGGGTGGAGTCTTCAATGTGTGCGCCCATACGCGGGCCTATAGAGCTAATCTAGTCCAGTCGGTGTGAAGGGCGGATCGCAAGCCGCCATTTTGATTTGCGGCGGCCCGCACTACTGCAGTAGCGTGGCGCTGGTGCCTGTCTACCACCCTGCGGGTCAGAAAATTTTGCAGGGGACACATCTACAGCAGAACTCTGATCAACCGCCACACAACTTAAGGCTGGGGGTCCTCTGATGCAGTCTGTGGGGCTGAGGGTTGGCCCCTTTCCTACGTGCAGACCCTGGGAGTGAAGGTGGATGGTGCAGCCCTCCTATCGGAGCCTGCCCTATACCCTACACTGCGGCCCTACACCTAACATCAGATAGACGCCGGTAAGTTGTGCGACCGGCGGATGTGGCGTCTGTCACCCCCTAGCGCGCCCAGGTAGCTTTTGATCCACTATCCCTGGGGCTGAAGAACTTCCCAAAGTGACGGTTGAGCGAGCCGCTGCTCCCATCCTACCCCGCCATAACTGAGGTACGACCTGGTGGTCCATGGCCTGACAGGACTGGCTTCCACATATGAGGCAGTACGCAGGGCCCGGATAGAGCACACAGTGAGGGCACTTCCGGCGTCCAGTCTCGCCCTCAATGCCCTTTTGCATGGCCCTCGGCCACCTAGTAGGATCGAAGGTCTGTAGGGCTTTGGGGACAAGCCCACTGGTGGTAGCAGCGAGACTGTTCTACAGGTACAAGAGGTTTAGCGGCCCTGGACGAGTACTAGCCCACACGGCCTAAGGGTTAGACTCAGACTGGGGGCACAGTGCTGACAAGAAGGCATTGGGGTCACTCTCGGTTGGTACACACTACTATGACTCCTCTGGCAGTTTAGGATACGAAGAGGCGGGCAGTCTAGCAATGAAGGCCTTCATACTGGAACTCTTCTATGCCATCAAGGAAGATATAATGGTCCTGAAAATTCCGCTAGCGTCGGATCTCAAAGAAGTGCGCCGGGACGTCAATGAAGTGGGCAAAAGAGTTGCGGTGCTGGAGGAACACGAACTGCGAGGGAGGATGATCTGTATCAACTCCAGCAGGAGGTCCTCCGCTTCTGAGACCAGACTTTGGATGCCAGGCCCATGCGGAGGATCTCGAAAATATATCACGAAGGAATAACATCTGCATTCGGGCGATCCCATGGAAGGCAGAAGGTGACGATCTCTGCAAATGCGTCTTGACCCCATTCCAGCAAATCCTGGGCACCGATAGCACGCAGGAGATCTAGATGGATCGTGTTCACTGAGTGGGCCTCCCACGAGGTGGCAAGGTCCCCCCACCTGATGTACTAGTCTGCATACATGACTTCCAGCTCAAGGAGCAGATCCTGCGCAAGGCTAGGGGGACCCAGCCGATACGGTTCTGAGGGCACACTCTGGCCCTTTTCCAGGACCTGGCTGCATCGACCTTGGCCAAACACAGGGACTTCAGACAGATCACTACCTTTCTCTGAGACAAAGGAATATCGTATTTCTGGGGCCATCCCTTCTGAATAATTTTCCAATATCAAGGGAAATTGAGGCAGATGTGCTCCCTTCCCGACACTTTAGACGTCCTTCTGTGGCGTGTAAGCCACCTGGTACTCTGTCCCAGGAAGTCTTTTTCCCCCCTCGATCTTCTCCACTGGACAGACTTTTAACTCCTGGTTTTTTGTCCTGTTCCTAGTTTCCCAGGAGTACCTGGGGAATCTAAGCGGACCATTCTTGATTGCTGTTCTCTTTAGGGACTATGCTTGTTTGGGCTGATTTTCATGTTGTTTTCCTGTTTGGGTTTCTGCTTTTTTTGGGGGGGTCCTTCCGTATCACACAGAGGGTCTACTGCTTCCATGTAGGAGCCCACGCATGCTCCAGTCCACCTCTTTAGTGCCGCTCCCGATGAATAGCAAGCATGTTTCCCCCCAGATCTGATGCCTAGAGACCTGAAAATCATTAGCCTCAATGTTCGGGGCTTGAATCACCCCATGAAGCACACTGCGATTCTTTCCATTCTTGAGCCGACCGAGGGCTATATTTGCATGCTTCAGGAGACTCATCTACTTGCTAAAGATACCCCCGCATGCGCTCCCGCCACTTTACACAACAAGTCTGGTCCTCTGGGGTGACAAAAAGAATTAGGGTAGCCATACTACTTGGGGCTAAGTTTGAGGGCAAAGTCCTCTCTACACTGTATGAGTCCAAGGGGAGGGCATTAGTTCTCAGGATCCAATGGGGCCCCACTGTCTTCACCCTCCTTAACGTATATGCCCCCAATAGGCAGCAAGAGGTTTTCCTCCGTAGACAATTAACAGAAGGGCTGGCCTCTCCTGACCCCAAATTGGTAATTGGGGAAGACTTCAATCTTGTAATGGACAATGGGATGGATAGGTCAGGGCAACTTGCATTAGGGTCTTAGGACCATGAAATTCCAAAAAGACCATTTTTTTAAAAATTTTTAATAACCCGATCTGACCCAAGAATAAAGGGAAACCAGGGGTCAGATTTAGGTTTCTTATCTTTAAGTCCCCCTTCCTTCATCTATCCAAAGAGCTACCCAACACTGTGGTTGAGCCTACCTCGACTTTTAGGGGTCAGGGTGACCCGATGATGAAGCATGACACCACTAGGGTATGTGAGGGTAACTAATAAGAACTAGTTTTCTTCCCTTATACAACACGGACATGATTAGCATGACCCTCATTCCCTAAGTGGTTGTGTGCACAATTATTACTACTACAGATGTTTATTTATCCTTACAGCACACACTATTTGACAATTTGTCTTAATAGAGAGTGATTGGAGTATCTTTTGTGAAATATAGGTCAGGGCAACACCATACACAGGTAGGAGCCCTCTCACCCGAAGGGAAGCGCTAGCTTGAAGAGAATGGCCTGCATGCTGTGTGGCGCCTTTGTCACGACTACTCCTATTACTTGGCAGCACACAAAACCTTTGCGCGATTAGATATGCTCTTGGCCGTGAGTGCGCTTCCCCAAAAGTAACGGACGCTTCCATAGCTGTGCGCTCCCTCTCGGACCCTGCACCTGTCTTGCTCTCTTTGTGCTCTTAGGGGTCGGACTTGCGCCTTCTCGATGGCGGTTGCATGTAGGCCTTTTGCATTCCCCTGTTGTTGTACAGGAACTACGCACTAAGATCACGCATTACCTCCAACTTAATGATAATGGGGAAGCTTCCCTGGCTGTGGTATGGGATACGCTCAAAGCCGTCTTCAGAGGGGGTAGTATGGCGATCTCCTCTGCGGAGGTCCGTAGATGGAGAGAGGCTCGGTTAGCTCTTGAGCAGGAGGTGGCGAAACTAGAGGCGATACACAAACCCACAGGTGCCTCTCGGATTTGCGCGTGATGGAAAAGAAAGTAGAAACTGATACTTCTCAATCGCCTGGACCTCTATAGGGCCGAATACGCTCTAATTCGCCTGCGGCACAAGTTCTACTTGGGAGGTGACAAATGCGGGAAACTGGTGGTCCAGAGGCTGCGTGCCAGAGCTGTAGCGGGGTTTATCCCTTTCCTCAGAAACTAGGCTGGGGAGGAACTCCATCTGGACTCTCAAATTGTTGAGGAATTTCGATCATTTTATTGCACACTCTATAGCGCTGACCACCAAGACACCCCTGAGACCCAAGAGTATCTAGCAACTAGCAATTTCACCCGTCTCCCGAAGGTAGAAGCAGACCCTTTAGAAAACCCTATTAGAGTAGAGGAGGTCATATCTGCCATCGCTAAATTGAAACTGGATAAATCGCCTGGGCCCAATGGCTAGCCAGCTCTTTTTTATGAAATGTTTTGTCACGAACTGGCCCCTCTCCTCACGCGTCTATATAACTCCTTCCAAGACAGCAGAGCGATGACAGAATCAATGGGGGAGGCCGCGATCTCGGTCATTCTTAAGCCCAATAAAGACCCAAGCAACTGCGGCTCATACTGCCCAATTTCCCTACTTAACATTGACGCAAAACTGTGCACGAGCTTTCTAGCGGCACAACTCAATCCTCTTATGGCGGGCCTCATTGACCCTGATCAGGGCGGGATTCATACCCACCCGACAGGGGAGCTAAAACACCAAACGCCTTTTACATCCCATTGATGGGGTCCACCGCTCTCGGGTGGGTGCAGTGCTTTTCTCAGTCGACGCGGAGAAGGCGTTCAACAGAGTGTGCTGGCCATACCTGTTCACTCTGTATATATTATTTCACTCACACCACTTGCGCCGTTTATGCTGTGCACCATTGTCACTTGCGTCGCCACCTTGTGTCACATGTACACACTGAGCACCAAGTACAATTTGGGTTGCTTTTTGATTTCTTTCTATAGAGTGCTGCTATAACTGTATAACTTGTTTATACTTTAATTATATGATGCTATGAGTACTTTCTATAAAAACGATTGAGTCTCCTTTTTCCTTGCTAGTAATGCCTTTGGCATACATACTTAACTGTCTACACACTAATACCTTGTGGGATATTGTTTGTTTATTTTATTTTGGCCATACCTGTTCGACGTCCTTCCAATCATAGGGTTTGATCCTCGTTTTCTCACTTGTGTACGGTGCATCTATTGTGCTCCTCGAGCTTTTATCAGGGCTAATGGCGTTTCTTCTTCCCTTTTTCAGATTGCTCGGGCACTAGGCAGGGCTGTCCCCTTTCGCCCCTTTTGTTTGCCCTATATATGGAGCCCATTGCCCAGAAGATTCGGGACCACCCAGGCATACAGGGCATCAAATTTGGAGGCGACCACCATAAAATAAGCCTTTACGCTGATGACATCATTCTCTCACTTGCACAGCCACTGACCTCCCTACCCACTCTGGTACACGAGCTCGAGGCTTTTGGCTGGGGATCGGGCTTTAAAGTAAACCTTACTAAATCTCAGGTCCTCAACCTATCCGTACCGCAACCGCAAGCTGAGGCCCTTCAACAATCTCTCCCTCTGCATTGGTCCCGCAACCCCAATCCTTACTTGGGCATTCAGTTGACACCCTCTCTGCCACGCACACTAGATGTGAACTGTTTGTCTCTGATGGCGCAAACGCTCAGAGCGCTACCTGGGTGGACTAAGCATACATTATCGTGGTTCAGGCGCATTGCGGAGGTCAAGATGATGGTCCTACCACGCATCCTGTATGTATTCCAAACCCTTCCGCTAACGCTGAGGCCCGGCATAGTGCGGTCATTGCAACTAGCGCTGAATAACTACATATGGGGGAGTAAGAAGGCTCACCTCTCGGTTGCGCAACTCTCGTGTTCCAGAGACGAGGAGAGAGTGAGACTGCCTCTTAGCCATAGGTACATGCAGGCGGCACATCTCCGATATGTGCTTGAGTGGAACCGCCCACTATCGGAGAAGCATTGGACCTTCATGGACCAAGCGGAGGCGGGCGCGAATTTTTGGCGTGAAATATGGCTTCCCCGCTGCCTCCGAGCCTGGGGCCTATATTCGTCGCCGGTGACTGCAGCAACTATGAAATTCTGGGACATAGTGGTGCGGGGGAAAGCCCTTACAACATTCCCCTTTCCAATGACGCCCCTAGTAGACAACCCAGACTTTCCCCCTGGCGTCAAGTCCGCTGTAGCACAGAGATGGAGGGAAGCGGGGTGCAAGCTTGCAGGCCATCTCTTCGATCTTAAGGGCATCATTCCGTTCAGTCACATACGCCAATACCTCGACCTCCCCCGCTCGGATTAATATTATTATTTACAATTGCGTCACTGGGCTACCTCTCCGGGATTACCTCCCGCAGGTCTCTTGCACTCTTACCCATTTCGAACAATGGGTGGTGAAGAAAACAGATAACAAACACCTCATAACGGAATTATACACGCTCCTCACACCGCGCCAAGCAGGGACACGCACTCGGGGACAACTCACAGACAAGGGATGGAACAATATACATTACAGGGTGCATCACACAGCTTATAACACGGCAGGGAATGACTCCGCATTTAAAGTTGCGGCTTACTGGTTCCTCACTCAGGCTCAGATACATCAAAGGAACAAAAATCACACTGAAGAGTGCTGGCGTAGCTGCGGAATGTCGGGCTCCTTGGCACATCTACTATGGCACTGCCCGAGACTGGAACGATTCTGGGACCAGGTTTTAAATGACATAGATGAGGCCTTGAGATCGAGGTTCCCCGCTTTCCTGCGTACACCCTATTGGGTTTATCAAACTCTCTCACCTTCCCTCTGCAGTCACTGCATGGCAGGCAACTAGCATTGACCCTTTTGCAGCCTGTCAGGCGATCCTACTTCACTGGGGCACTGCCACAGTTCCAGACCACTCGGCCTGGCTTCTCAGGCTTTGGATGACCCTGGCAATGGAACAGCTATCATTAATCCAAGCTCAGAAAGGTGAAAATATACGGATCTTTGGGCAACATTCATTTCGCTACTATCGAAAGACCTTCGTGAGGTCACCTGCCCCAAACTTCTGCAAGTACTTCATCTGATACCCCTTCAAGAGACCTGCACTAACTCCAGATATGGGAAACGGGCGCGGTAGGCAACTTGAATAAAGTTCCCTTACTGCCCATGATACATAAATACTGTGGGCCCTATTCACAGAAGTAACTTAAGACAAAATCCTAAACTTACTACCATTTTGGTATTCACAGAAGGCACTTACTCATTTTGGCATTCACAGAAGGCACTTACTCATTTCGGTATGCACAGAAGTTAGGAGTCCTAACTTTAGGACTCCTAAATGCCTTCTGTGAATACCGCAAGTCTTAAAGTTAGGACTTTTCTCAGTTTAGGAGTAGTTCAAGTTTCAAAGCTTTATTCGACAGCATTGTCATAAAAGCATTTTACCCCACTCTAAACATAATAAATACTATTCTATTTTACAACAATTAAAATACTCATTAAACATGAAGTGCTGTCGGAAACATATTTAAAATATACTATCGCATTAGAAATGAAAACCTGTTACAAAAAGTGAATAAAACATCATCTAAAAACATTCTGCTTTTTTTGGACACAATTCATTAAGATAAAGTGCGGGTACGTATAATCCAAGCCCAGCCTAAATATTTGGCTAGTGCAATGGCGAGGCATGGGGAACAATTTGTTCTTAAGATTCTAAGCGCTTCTTGGTGTATTCTAGTCCCTAGATTTCTACATACAGGTTTTAACCATCTTTGCCTTGGAGCCACATAAAGGGGACAGGCGAACAGAAAATGTGGAATGTCCTCAACAAGATCCTTGCAGTGAGCACAGGTGTTAACATTACCCGGAGACCATTTTGATGTAAATACATTGAGCGGTAGACAGCCCACCCTGAACTGAAAATACAACTTTCTGTCCAATGGTTTAGTAATCAAGTCCCAGTAATGTTCGCAGTTTGGAACTAATTTATGTTCCAAATACTGGGATGTTAACACCGAAGACTGGTTAGATGACAAAGCCGAGCTGTATATCATATCCCAGTACATTTTCTTTAACAAGTCCTTGGAAGGGAAAGCTGCAGGGTCAGTAATAGTCCATAAGTGATCAAGATGCAGCTTGTTTAATAGATTCCTGATTTCCTTTAACCACGTAATCTTATGGAACCGATCAGAGTTGACAATGTCCGTCAGTGCAGCAGCGTAGTGGCCCAGTTCAGGCGTAGTCCGTATGCGCCTCCAAAATAATAGTGGGCGCAGCCGAGCCTGGTCCTCGATTTTTTTCCTCCCTAAATCATAGAGGAGAGGAATGGATGGAGTGTTCTGTGGAACGCCAATCAGTCTACGTAGAAATGTATTCTCTGCAACTGTCAACTCATTGATGTTGGCGAACCCCCATAGTTCTACTCCATAAAGACATGCACCAAGAACTTTCATGCTATAAATCTCCATAACAGGTTGAATAGGTTTTGTCAATGAAGATTTATGCTTCAGAGCAATGGCCCCCGACAACTGATGGAACTTTAGGACCGTGGAAATAATATGCGATTTCCACTGCATGTTCCCCTGCAGGTTGATACCCAAATATGTGAAGGCGTCCACCTCTTCTAGAGCTGCCCCATTAAAGTACATAGCCCCCTTAAACGATTTAGCAGGGTTCATATTCATGAACTTGGTTTTTGCAGTATTTATTTCCAAGCCCCGAATCCTACAAAAGTCCCCAAAGGCGTTAATTGTCTTTTGTAGCCCAGTAGGCGTTCGCGATATCAGCAGGGTATCATCCGCGAACATGAGTACCGGGACCCGCACCCCATCTAGGATAGGGGCATCGGTTGGTGATTTCCTAAGATGGTCCACTACTCCATTAATATAAAGAGAGAATAAGGTGGGGGCCAGGAGTCAGACACATCCCTGTCTCACCCCACGCTCTACGGGGAAGGAATCAGTGACTTCGCCCTGTGTCTCCCATCTAATCTTGGCGTAGTTGCCCTCATGCAAACGCACTAGTAGTGACAACAGTTCAGGGATAATTCCAAGTTCACCTGGCACATTCCATAGTTTTTGCCTAGGAACTAAATCAAATGCCTGTTTTAAGTCTACAAAGACAGCAAACAGTGGGCCATCTGCTAGGGTGACATTTTTCCAATACAGGGTTAAAAAGT
The DNA here is from genome assembly GCF_964263255.1 of Lissotriton vulgaris. Classification (NCBI taxonomy): domain Eukaryota; kingdom Metazoa; phylum Chordata; class Amphibia; order Caudata; family Salamandridae; genus Lissotriton; species Lissotriton vulgaris. The sequence goes on from NC_141689.1 coordinate 403,848,184, forward strand.
GGAAAAACTGATCAATAGAGCTGGTTAGGGGGCGAAAACCAGCTTGGTATGGCGAGAGGACTCTATTTTCATCTATCCAGTCTTGCATTTTATTTTGAATCATTCTACCCATCAGTGTTTGCGCTGCGTCGATAAGGCTGATGGGTCTGTAATTAGATGGTAGGGCCTTATCTTCCTTTTTATAGACTGGAATGATCTCTGCGCCTTTCCACGAGGCCGGTATTGCTGCTCCTTGTGCTATAGAGTTTGCGAGCCAGGCAAAGTACAGGCACCAATTGTCCCGGTCCGATAAAAATACGTCGGCCGGTATGCCATCAATGCCCGGCGCCCTCCCTCTTGTCACCCCGTCCAGTGCTACACTTACATCATTTTTTGTGAATACGTCCTCTTTATAAAATACTATGGGCGGCGTGGGTTGGCACTCAAGGGGCATTGTACAGGAATATTGCGGCTTAAAGAAGTCAACCCAGCATTCTTTTGCCACGTGGTTTTTTGGGCATTCAGCTGTTCCGCCCCTATCCCATTTTATGATTGCCCAAAATTCTTTTTGTTGTTTCGCTGCACAAGCATTTTTTAATTCCTGCCACTGGCTTTCATCCCATGATCGTTTTGCCCTAGTCTGGGCTTTTCTATACTCGTCCCTAGCCTTCAGGACTTCTCCTCTATTTTTGCTTCTTAGTACCACGCTTAGGTTCTGTCTCGCCTTCCTGCACGCTTGGTCATACCATCCTGCCGTTTTCAAAGGATACACAACCTTTTTCTGCTTGCCTTCCTTTAAGAAGAACCCCTGAATCTTTAAGAAGAATTTGGGATGTGCCTCTTCAATTAATTTATAGAAATCGGTATTGTTGCATCAGTCCTGCAGTCCACTCACTTCATTTGCCACCACCTCTTTTAAATCATGCAGTTTTTCAGGCCTATCTAGCAGTGCAGCCCACTTTATATGGCGTAAGTTGTTAGTGGAGATTAGGTCTAGGGTCAGGAAACCCATACCCAAGCCTGGCACTGTTATCCCATGATCTAGTTGGAAGAGCAAACACAATGGGTTATGGTCACTCTCCACTCTAGGGGTGACCCTCATGTCCCTAACCCCGTTCCAGGCTCTGATATCTACAAGGATGTAATCAATCCTGCTACTTGCCCTGAGGTTGTCAAAAGTAGGAGCACCATGTAGATCAGAAAGAGTGCGTCCATTTGCAGCCCTCAATCCCCTGGCTAAGCACATACTCTTCAATTGAACGGCTGCCTCAGACCACTTCTTTATCGGAGGTAAGTCTAGCTGCGGTATTCCCCATTTGGCATCCTATTCTCGGGATAGTTCACTATCTTCAGGACCCAAAGGTTCAAATGTGGTATTCACATCACCCCCCACCATGATTGTAATGTGCTGTGGCAGGGCTTCCATGTTGTTATCTAGTACTGTTACAACATCAGAACCTTTACCCCCAGGAACTCCCCTAGCATAAATATTAAAAAGGGCCATCTCATCCATCCCCCCAAGTAATCACAATTGCCAGTATGTCGCAGTTATTCATGAGCCTTACTCTTATGGTGCATTGCAGAGTTTGCCGTACCCATATAATTAGGCCCCCTGAAGGGCGCCCCTTGGGGTTCTTTTTTGCGGGAATAAAGAAGTTTAGAAACCCTTGCCGATGAACAGGGAGCACTGCCCAGGTTTCCTGTAACATGATTATATCATGGAGCAGAATGAACTCCCCCCATTCTGGGGACTCTAATTTGCTCGAAATTCCCGCCAGGTTCCATGATAGAAGTTGGAGGCCCTCGTTAGCTAAGGCAACCCTCTCTTCTGATGAGAACAAATTTTGACTACAAAGAAGATTTTGTGAATTAAGTGGAGGACTACACGCCCTACGATCATTGGAACCGCTGCAGCAGAGGCTGGGTACCTAGCTGGGCCATGCACCACCATACCCCGAGAGTGTTTACTCCCTTCTGCTGATTTGGTGGCAAGTAGGGGGATAAATTTGGGTACTCTCCTCTCTGCAATGACAGTTTCTTCAGAAGGAATGTTGGCTGCGCGGTCCTTCAAGGCACTCTCCTTCTCATGTAGTCAATCACACTCATTTAGGCCTGATAGAGCTGAGAATCTGTTCTCCAAGGGCATACCCCAGCTACTTTTGGCGCCAGAGGGCTTTCCTCTCCGTACCACCTTGTTCCATTTCGTTCTAAGCACAGAAGGATTAAGCTTATTCCCTGTCCTTGCAAAAAAGAAGTCCAAAGTCAGTGGGACTATCTCTGTGGATCTACGCTGTGGGGGATATATATTAGCCAGGACATTTGGCAACACCTCTTCATCTGATACCCCTTCAAGAGACCTGAACTAACTCCAGATATGGGAAACGGGCGCGGGTAGGCAACTTGAATAAAGTTCCCTTACTGACCTTGATACGTAAATACTGTGGGCCCTATTCACAGAAGTAACTTAAGACAAAATCCTAAACTTACTACCATTTTGGTATTCACAGAAGGCACTTACTCATTTTGGCATTCACAGAAGGCACTTACTCATTTCGGTATGCACAGAAGTTAGGAGTCCTAACTTTAGGACTCCTAAATGCCTTCTGTGAATACCGCAAGTCTTAAAGTTAGGACTTTTCTCAGTTTAGGAGTAGTAAAGTTAGAACTCCTAACTTTAGGACTCCTAAATGCCTTCTGTGTATACCGAAAGTCTTAAAGTTAAAATTTTTCTCAGTTTAGTAGTAAAGTTAGGACTGCTAACTTTTGGACTCCTAAATACCTTCTGTGAATACCGAAAGTCTTAAAGTTAGGTTTGTTCTCAGTTTAGGAGTACTTTAGGACTGCGGGCCTAGTATATCTCTGACAGATTTCTTGGTAGCCGCCGGCCCCCGTGGTTGTAGGCAGAAGGCTGCGTATGACGAAGAGTTGCATTTCATTGTCTAATAAAATAGATTTGTTCTATAAAGTGACTGGGAAACATTTGTACAGTGCAACATCCGTTGAGATCCCTTCAAGTATTAACTCACATTTCCATTACGCTGTCAGCGACTGCACAAGAATGGATATAGTCAACGCCATGTATCTGCCCCTGCACACCAACGAACCCAGGCCTAAGCACGTCTATTTGACTACAATTGATGTCTTCATATCAATCTCTCCACTTGATTACTGACTCAGACGGTTCTCTCTTAAATAAATGCAAAATGTTGGCAAATAAATATGTGCTGGAAAGAAGAACTGAAGCCTACTTTCCTCGTGCACATGATTTGCTGGCATTAGTCTGAAAATCATCACTAATCGCACGTTTCCTATCGTGTATATGTTGTGCAGGAGCCAATGTTCGTCTTATAAATATGACTGAATGCAAGGTGTGTTTAACTTGGTCCGTGTGGGAGGAAATGACAAGCGTTACTGACAAATTATTGACAGGCTGTTCAAGAAGAGACCTTTTTTTTTTTTTTTTTTTTAAACCTTTATTATTTGCGTTCAACACAAGATACATGACAGTGACAGCATCTGCATTTCAGTACAGCAAAAAAAAATCGTGATACATTCCGTAGAGAGGTAGCGGCCTCACTTGGTCCAATATAACACAGGCACAGTTTCATAATGACATCAAAGTGTTACCTGTACACCAGGATTCTCCCCCCCCATCACAGTCAAGGATGCAAGGAGGATGATCCTCACCACCCCCCCGCATTCAGACATGAGAACAGGCCAGCAAGGTCAACGCCTCCACAACCCACCCATCAGCACTCGTCTGTGATCTGTCCAGTCAATCGGCTATGCCATTGTGTGCAGCATTGTTCCTCATGCACGGCAAGCGTGTGCATCCCTGCCAAGTAGCGCAGCCAGCCCCCAGTGTAGGGACATGCAAGTCTCACCATAGAGCGATGTCGCGCCCACCGCTCCTCTTCGGAAGTGTAACCCGTACCTACTAGTGTGTGTGGCCTACAGTGCGTGCGCCCACCACAATAATCCCAATATATGGATGAGTAAGAGGGGTCCCCCCCCACTCCCAGCCCCCCCCAATATTAGTTTTAAACAGTTGTCGCGGCTACCTAGTTTGATGCAGGTGTTGCAACATACCTCTACCCATGTCTAAAGTAGTATGGTGAATGCTGTAAGTAGTGACCTACACGCTCACTGGCTCGAGACCGGTTCGTCATCACCAGAGGAGTCGCCGTGCGTCGCCTGAGACAGCAAGTACACCTGTAAGGGGGACCAGAAATCGCTAGGCGCGCATCGGGCGGGGAGCAGTTCCGCGTAAACGCCATGCTGGTCCTGGCAGTAAGTGAGGTCATCAAGCCAGTCCTTAAATTTAGGTGCTCTCCCTCTCCCCATCTGCAAGCTATTCTTCGCTTAGCGAGGAGCAGCGCAATGTCTACAAATTTGCGGTCCGGTTTGGGCACTTGCTTGGTGTAACCCAGGAGCAGCACTATTGGCTCCATTGGCATTGGGCCATCAATCATTACCTGGAGTGCGGCGTGTACCTGTTCCCAAAAAGTATGTATGGCATCACATTCCCAGGCCAGATGAAAGAAATCTGCACCAGCCGCCCGACACCTAACACATCTATCATCTTCCGAGAGATGAAACCGAAGTTTCTTGACTGGGGTATAATAGTAGCGTTGCATAAACTTATAGTGAATAATTTTCAGCCGACAGCTGGAGGAAATCCGAGCCGTGACTGCGCAGCAATAGCTCCATTGCTCAACCGTAAGCGCAGATGGCAGTTCAGAGTCCCAATTAGTCCGGGCTTTCGGCAGTAGCATTGGGCGTTGCACACGTATAGCGGCGTACAGTTTAGACACTAAGTGCTTGCCATCGGAGGCGAGCATGACATGCAATGGCAGTACCGTCTCAGGTTCGTCCGGGAAGTTGGGGAGTATGTCACGCATACCCTGGCGGAGCCTGATATAGTAAAACACCTCCATGGGTGTCGGAGGGGCAGTCTGAAACAACTGTTCCTTGGTGCGGAATGTTCCGTCTTGAAATAGGTCGCCCCAAGAGTTAAGGTGTATGCGTTTACACATGGACCGAAAACCGTTTTCCGTTAAAAGAGAACGTTTCGGGTGATATGCGAGGGGGAGCGCTGGGGAGTAAAGCATGGGGGCGTCCAGCTGTTTAGTTATTCGCCGCCAGGCATCAATAGTACAGGTAGCAGGTGTCTCAACATCCCCAATCAGTCCCATCAGCATGCCCTTGAGCGGGAGCGGGTGAACGACCCAGTCCTCAGCAGCGACCTGTGGCATAAAGGGAGCGGGGTTAACCCAGTGGTAGGAGTGCTGAGCCTGAGCACTGAGATAGTATAATTCCATGTCGGGCACATCGAATCCTCCCCTATCGTATGGCTGTGTTAAGACCCTCCAACTAAGGCGTGGTTGCTTTCCACCCCAGAAGAGGCGCAGTAGCTCAGATCGGAGCCGTTTGAAAAAATAGGCCCCCGGATAGTAAGGAATGTTTTGGAATAGATATAAGAACCGCGGGAGGACGACCATCTTGATCAGGTAAGCTCTACCTGCCATCGATATCGGCAAGGCCCGCCAGCGGGACACATTATCAGTCAACTGCGAGATAGCCACCCCGTAATTGGACCGGATAGTGACGTCTCTATCGAGCGACACCTCTATGCCCAGGTACCTCAACTCTGAGCTGCACCATTCCAGGGGGTAATCCAGTGGGAACCGGGTTACCGACGCCGTGAGAGGGAAGAATTGCGACTTCTTCCAGTTTATATGTACCCCGGATATGCCACCGAATGCCACAAATTCCCTCAGCAGCGAATTAAGGTGATCCTGTGGGTGGCGCACGTACAAAGTGACGTCATCTGCGTAGAGGGAAATACCGATCTGCCGCTGAAGACAGTTAAATGCACTGGCCTTGTGCAATTGTCGGACTCTGCAAGCCAATGGCTCTATCGCTAAGGCGAAAAGTAGGGGCGACAAGGGGCAGCCCTGCCTAGTCCCTCTCGTTATCGGCATCTGTTTCGAAAGAACCCCATTGACGACGACCCTGGCGACCGGTGAGGTGTATAGCAGTTGCACCCAGGCTATGAAGATCCGGGGGAACCCCATTCTGCTCAGAATAGCTAACAGGTACCCCCACTCCACCGAATCGAACGCCTTGGTGGCGTCCAGAAACACGGCAGCGACCGGCAAGTCGGGCGAGATGGTAGGTATCAGGGAAAATAGTGTGCGTAAGTTATGGGATGTGGCCCTCCCCGGGACAAAGCCAGATTGGTCCGGCAACACCAGGGTGTTCATGAGTAGGGACAGCCTGGTCGCCAACACTTTCGCAAGGATCTTCGCGTCGCAGTTCAGCAGTGACAGAGGGCGATAGGCATCAGTGTCCTTCGGATCCTTCCCCGGTTTCAAAAGCGACGTGATCGCAACCTCTCGCATGGAGCCCGGAAGTATCCCTACCTCGAGCCAGTCCTCGAAGACCTCCTTCAGCACCGGTGCCATAATATCGATGTAGCACTTATAAAATTCGGCCGGTAGACCGTCCAGCCCCGCCGCTTTGCCATTGTTAAGGGACATGTTCGCTTCTCTGATTTCGTCCAGTTCGAACGGGCATCCCAAGAATGCCCTATCGCTATCACTAAGCCAGCAGAGTGCGATGTCATCTAAGAAATTACCGAACTCCACCTCACCCACCTGTTGTGTGGAGTATAGACGCTGGTAGTGCTGTAGAAAGGTGTTCTGAATTCCTTGGGAATCCTGGTACGTCCTACCCCCCTCATCAGAGATTTCCAGGATATGAGTGGCGAAGCGCTGGTGCCTTGTGAGTGCAGCCAGCACCTTTCCCGGACGGTCTCCCTCACAGTAGCGCCTAGCCGTCCAGTATTTGCCCCGGAATTTCGTTTCCCTGGCCGCTTCCTCCTCATATGTCGACAGAAGAGCCCTGAATTTCACCGCTAGGTCAGGGCAGGGGTTACTGATCATCTCTGCCTCCAGCGCCTTAAGCTCCGATTCGATCTTAGTCAATGTACGTACTATGTCCTTCAGTATACCGCAACTTTTAGATATCGTGATCCCCCGCACTGTCACCTTAAAGGCTTCCCAGATCGTTTCGACCTTGTCGACTGATCCCTTGTTCCTCGGAAAGAAGGCTTCAATCTCCTCTCCCAGTTCTTGTCTAAAGACAGGGTCCAGCAAAGCTGAGGGAAAGAGCCGCCACGGCGGGCGCACCCTAGCATACCCCGGCATCCCCAAGACCGTCAAAACAGGACAATGGTCCGAGTAGGTGCGAGGCAGATGTTTCACCCGGACAATTCCCCCAGCGAGGCCTCGCGAGACAAAGCAGTAGTCGATCCTTGCCCATGAGCGTGCATGTGCCGTAAAATGTGTGCCCTCCCTAACCGATGTGTGTGTGTGCCTCCAGCTATCCACTAGCCCAGCTTCCGTTAGTATACCTTGAAGTGTATCTCTAGCGTTAGTGTTGTACTGTGCACTTCCGTCCGATCTATCCGCTACTGGACATAACGATAAGTTGAAGTCCCCCCCCCAAAGAATGTGAGTGGCTTCAATTTCCAATACATGGCCCCACAATGACAAAAAGAAACCAGGAGTGTCCACATTAGGCGCATAACTATTGACAAGTATTATTACATCAGTGCCCAATCTCCCCCACAGGATGACGTACCTCCCCTCCCTGTCCGCTCGCACTCCCAGCTTTTGAAACGGTAGTCGTTTGTTGACCAAAATGACAGTCCCCCTAGAGTACGTGGAATAGGAGGAAAACTCTCTCACACTCGCCCATCTACTCGCAAATGTAGGAATACCATTCTGATTAAGGTGGGTTTCCTGGAGCATAGCAATCTGCACATTGTGCCGGTCTAAATAAGCAATCACATTCCTGCATTTCCGGGGGTTATTAAGGCCCCGGACATTCCAGGACATTATTGAGACAGTATTCAACGTATCATCACCTGTGGTGGTCACAGTATCCCTGAAAAAAACATTCGGCCAATGCTGCAACCCTCAATACAGACGTACCCGATGCAGTTCTTTCCGCTGTCCAGTACATTCTATGCCTATAAGCAGCCATACTTTCATACACACGAACTCCAGTACCTGCACACTTGTCAGCAAAGTCTTCCGCAACATCCGTTCTGCTTACAACAACTCGCACCCCAACAACCAAGTCCCACCCCTCCCTCCATGCACAACAAACCCCCCTCTGATTCCCCGTGCCCCCCCCGCCCACTGAAGCAACCCAATCTTGCCAGTACCACATCCCCCCCCTCCACCCCGACCCCAACACTCAAGAACAATAGAAAAACCTTGTGGGGAATCCCCTCCTAAGGACACCAGAGGAATGCACCCAATCACCCCAACTCTCCCCTCTCGACCCACGTGCGCCATACGGGGAAGACAGAGAAGGTGGGGTGGTGCCTGGCACATGTGATCCCTGCAGGCTATAGCCCGAATCGCAAGTCAGCGCCCGCCAATACCTCCCCCCATACCGGAAAAAACACCAAAAAGGGTTCATGAGGGCCATCCCAGGAGCGCCCGCTGTTCATCACTGTCTCTGCTCCGTTGTCATATTGCCCAGTCCCAAAACACCTTCAGCAGAGGGGCAAGAAATCTGCAAAAAAACAGTTGTCGCTCACCAGTAATCAACAATACAGCAAGGCCATCATCTATGGTACTACCGGCAGGGCCGGGCCACCCTGACGGCAGCAGGCACTGCCATTCTAAGTCCAGACGCTGTGCCTTCCATCAGAATCAGTGGTCGAAAGTACACAATGACCCAGTTAGGACTCCTCGTGCTCGGCCGGGTCCACTTCCGCCTCATCCTCTCCTTCATTTTGTCTGCCCCTCCTGGCAGTGCGTAGTTTCCGAACATAGTCCTCGGCCTGCTGCGGGTTTACAAAGAAGTGTTGTTTACCCCGATGGGTTACCCTGAGCCGCGCTGGATACAGAAGCGCGTAGTCAACTTGCAAGTCCCTCAGCTTTTTCTTCACGTCCAAGAATTTCCTTCGCTGCTCTTGAACCATGGGCGTAAAGTCCGGATATAGGGAGAACTGTACGCCGTCACAAGTTAGATTCCGCTTAGTGCGGGCAGCACGAAGCGCCGTATCGCGGTCCCGGTAGTTAAGCAACCGGGCGATGATGGGCCGCGGCTGCGCCCCAGGCTTGGGGACCGGGCCCAGGGAACGATGCGCCCGCTCTACAATAAATTGGCTGGAGAAGGCCTCCTTACCCACTGCCGCGATGAGGATGCGCTCCACGTAGTCCTCCATGCGCCCAGTGTTGGTGGATTCCGGAACCCCCGTGACGCGAATGTTGTTGCGCCTGCTCCTCGCCTCCAACTCCTCGCTCTTCGCCGCTATAACTCTCAGGATATTGTCCATTCTAGTTAGGCGCGTATCATGGGCAGCGACCGTGTCCTCCGAGGTAGAGATGCGCCTCTCCGCCTCCACCAAGCGCTCCTCATGGACCTCCAGTTTCTGTGCAACACCATCCATTCTGGATGATAAGCGGTCAACCTTGTCGACTATCGTGGCGAAGCCCTGCCGCATCTCCTCCATCATCAGTCTCAGCTCCGGAGCCAAGGGGGCAGAGGGGGGCTCAGTGCCCGACGTGCTCGAGGCTCCACTCGTCCCCGCCATGCTGCGTAACGGTTTTTTGGCAGTCGCTGGTTCGAAAGAGAGCTTGGGTTGCTTGTTATCATTTTTGCCCATCGTGCCGTAGCTGTGAGCGCCGACCGGGCACTGTGACTGGTGCCAACGTCTATGCCCACTGCTCCGAACCCAGTCGGCGTGACCCGATGGCCCCACTCGCAAGAATCCCAGAAATGGCGGCAGCAGCTTCGCAAGGTCAGAGGTCTTCTAAGCAACCACCCGCTCGCCCCCAGTGCCCCCGCGCCGGTGGTGTAGCTGCGGGCGATGCGATGAGGCACTGCGTCCAGCCCCGTGGTCCGAAGTCCAGGGCGAAGTAGCGGGGGGTGATGGCGGGCCGCAGGGCGTGATGGTAGGCCCGAGCGCCGAGCGCTGGAATCAGGGGCCGCAGGCCGGGTATTATCTACGCCCTCCGGGGGTATGTTGGTGCCTCGCAGACCAGAGGCCAGGGAATGTCAGCAGGGGATGTGCCGGTAGGCCGCCGGGCGCAGGGGAAGGTCCGTTCATTAGGTGCGTGCAGGCAGGCTGTCTCCCACTCCAGGGAAGCAAGGCAAAGCAGCTGCTTGATGATGGGGCATAAACCAGGTGAGGTGACCAATTCCACCGGCCGGACCTGGCATGTCCCGATGGCCCCTCGCGCAGCGGCACAGGTTGTGGGTATGTCGGCGCCACAGGGGTGCAGGCCCGCAGGAGCTCCGTCCAGCCCCCGCCCCTACGGGCTCCCGCTCAGGAACAGCAGACGCGGGCGCGGTGGCGAGGCGCCGCGGATATCCCCGCAGACTGGAGCCCCGGGGATGTGAGCGGGAGATGGCGGCAGGGCGCCGGGTGCGGGGGAAGGTCCGTGCGCCAGGCTCTGGAGGTGCAGACGGGTCGACTCCCACGTCCGGGAGACCTCCGTTTCTACAAGGGTCCCCCCTCACAGATGCTGCGAGATCGCGGCAGTATTGCAGGGTAGCCGCAGGGTAACGGGGCTCAGATCAGGAGGGCCCTCCGAGTCTCCCGGCAGGTCCAGGCGGGCCCACCGGTGCAGTGCCGACTGTCCTTGCACGCTGCAGCAGCCCCAAGGGGGGGGAGACTCACCTCCGTCGCCACCCGACAGGCCCTCAGCAGGATTCTCCACAGGCAGCACGGGCCCCGCAGCACCGAGGCCCAGTCACCTCGTGGGCAGCCGCGGCCTCGCGTGGTCCGGCGCCCAGGCGCCTCAGCAGCTCTCCTCCACAGCGTCCCTCGGGCAGCACAGACAGACGCGTATCTCAGGCATCCGACCACCGATCACTCCCAAATTTGGACCGGATCTGCAAAACAGGTAGGGTCACCTCCGCTGCGATTTTTGGGCGCCTGCCCACAGGTAAAAAGGATTTTTGCAGGATGTATCTGGCCAGGCAGCCAGAGCCTCACTAAAGTGCGGCCATTAGCTAGTGCGCCCTCTAGCGCCCTGTAGAGACCTTAAACAGCATATTTCCACATACAGGGGTTCATAAAGAATTTACATTTGTGTTACAACCATTGTCTTCATTGTATTTACATGATTTGGTGTTACACCCCCTTTGGAACGACTAAACGTTTGACAAATGCCTTGTGTATAATGCTTCTTGTGCATGCTTAGTACTAAAATAATTGGAAAATAAATTCTTATGCCTTAGAAGTGAGATTTGAAAACTGTATGTCGAAATATGGTCTGACATTATTTAGTGTATTAATACCTTGCTAGTAAGAGATTTGAAGTATTCGCCATTTAACCATCAGTGAGCATACTTACCTTCGGTTTCCGAAGACGTTTTGTTGTCTGTTCATTGCTATGAGTTCTAAACACTTACAAAGCCAGCACTACATTGCAGCACTTTATGAATGGTCAGATTGTAATCTGACTTTTGTCAATAACTGCTACTTCCACCGCCCAAGGCTGTTTCATAGTGTTCTTTGTGATGTACTCAATCATTTCAAAGAATGGTGACGAGAAACCAGAAGAGCATGAAAGAGTCATCAGAGACAGTAAAGGCATTTAAGGGAGGCGAGTTATTGTCTGTAAGAAATTAGATTATTATTTGGGTGGGTGACTTCCCACCTTAAGGAATATTCACAACTCGTCTGAACCCCCTGTTAGCTATAGCACAGAGCAGGTAGGCTTAACAATGTGTAAAGTACTTATGGGCAGATTTACAAGCCCCTTGCGCCACATTTGCGTAATTTTTCCCATGTTAAAAATTGCGCAAAAGTGGCACAAGGGACTTGTAAATAAACCCCTTATACTCTACCAAAACAGTATTAAGGTCAAAATGCCAATCAATGAAAATCTCAATCTGAATTAGAAGAACAGAGTTAAATTGAACAAACAAAAGGACACCAAAATGGCAAAAATCCAATAAGGGTTAGCCGGGTCTGGTGGCTCAGTGGACTAATGCATCCACTGCAGGGGCCTGTGTAGCCGGGTCTGGTGGCTCAGTGGACTAATGCATCCACTGCAGGGGCCTGTGTAGCCGGGTCTGGTGGCTCAGTGGACTAATGCATCCACTGCAGGGTCCTAAGTTCGACCTCATAGTCACAGGTTCAAATTCCGGCGGGTCCACTCAGCCTTTCATCCATCTGACGTCGATAAAAGGAGTATCATTGAGTTGAGTAACAATAAACATCTGTTATTCAGGGCCAAGATACCTACGGGTGAACGTGTGCTTTAGAAATACACGTTATATTATGTTAAAGATAGGATTTCATACATTTTTAAGTAAAAAAATACCAAAAAGCACAAAGCGCCGATGATAGTCAATCGTCACAGTAGACTGGGACAAAGGTGCAATTTGAGACTGCCCGCAATGTGGAGCTGTTGGGATACACTAACCAGGTTCACAAGGTCAAATGTATTGCATTCTGACTAAAGACCTTTTTACAAGTTTGGCGGTCTGTGGACCCCAGTCCCAGCAGTGGTGGTTCAACAGCAGTGAGCCGTCCGAGTATCATGAGTTGGGAAGATTGACTTTGCGAAGAACGCAGCTGGAGCACCGGCACTGCCAACATACCTCTGACTGGCAGGGTCGCGCTCGTGGTTAGGCAGCCTAAATTGGGAGGTAACAGACGCGCAACACCACCATCTGTATTACGAGTTAACTTCCTGACGAACCAACCATGGCTGTCAGACCGCTGCCTATAGGTCAGTGGAAACGAAGGTTTTGGGATGCACACTCCCCTCTTTTCCATTCTTCCAAGCAGATTTTGTCGTGGATCTCTTTCTCGAGGTCCCTCCTACACAGGAGCATCTTCCCACCGAGGAATACGACTCCATCTTTAGCGAGATACAGGTAAGTGCTTTAGTACTGTTATGGCCGCATTCTTAACTAGATTTTTATCTAACCAATCCTTTGAATCTGCAGTCGACTGAATATTTTTGTCTGCTAAGAAGTGTAAAGGGAAGATCGCTAATTTTCATACTTATGACAAATTTCAAATGAACGAATCAATCCAATTTCGAAAGGACCACTGACTATGTGACTGACTAAAGTGACATCCCTACTTACATCCCTCCCAGGCAAGAGAAGAAGGTGTCAGCAGTGGAGACTTCCTAAGAAGTACACTCACTTTTCATAGGTAAGTAGCCTAAGCTACAGAGCTCGTTCTAAGATGCTTCTTCCTACACCCCTCTCCTGCCAGTTTTCCCCAACTCTGTTCCAAGATCCCTGCTCTACCCCATCTGCTCATCTGCTTCTACACTCTCGGGGTGCTGTCCCCAATACAAAATCCCAAAACAGTAAACACGCCCTGCACACACCTTTCTGGGCAGGTGCCTCTTCCTGGATTTTTTCACCAAACTCCATCTCTGTCCAAAAACCGTTGCTGTGTCCTTGGGTCCCAGGCACCTTCTCCGCCAAATGTAGCATCCGATCCACTCCCTTCAATTCTCACTCCTACCAACCTAAATCCTCAACAATGGATTATTCTACCTAACAAGATTTGTGTCCTTGCACCTGCAACAGAAATGCATGAGAAACAACCTTGCATACGCTCCAAGTTACAATCTGAAATTCAACTGCGACAGGAGCCTTTTCCCAAGGAAAATACAATTCAGCCTATAACGTTTAAGCTAAGCTAAGAAAATAGAGCTAGGCCTGTGCTGGCTTTTTCATGTCTCAGGCCTTTACACGTTTAAATGCATTTCTAATACTACAACATAAGCATTACATTAATCATTCCAAAGCATTACATTTCATTATATTTCCTAGACAGTTTCCTCGTCATGTTAGAGCATCACATGTTTTCATTAAGAAGCAACTTACACAGACAGCTTCTAATACGGCACATTTATTTGTAATGCAACAGTTTAGACACGAAACAATAATATCTGTATTACATAAGGCATATTCTCGGTTAAAGCACTACATTAGTCTTCAAATAATAAGAGCACGCTACTACATTTTGCAACATTCTCGGCCTAGTACTACATTTCCAATAATCACACATTAACATGGTCCTCTAAATATGCGGGTGCTGACTACTGGGATTATAAGGCTATAATGCACCCCTACAATTTTCAGAATAACATGGCGCTCTAGCAGTACCATGTACCCATTACCAGTACTGCCCACATATGGGTCAGACTCCGGCAATGGGTAGGTGGTGTTTTTTCACATATATTATGCATATGAGTGCATTCGACACATATGCATTCAGTGTACACACTGTCATTGATAAATATGGAAATACATTACCCACCGCCACAGCCACACTGCCGGCCACTCTGGAAAATCGTGATTTGGCAGTCGGAAAGCCACAGGCCCTAGATCCTTTGGGTCCCAATCCACCACAGGAATGCACTTCTAAAGCTCCCCAGGGCCCCACAGACTTAACAACTCACATGGTATCAGGTAGAGGACAATAGGAGAACATGTTGTCTGATGATTACAGGCCGCTATGGTGCTGGAACAAAAGCTTAGAAAAGGGTACATTCATGTGTACCTTGCATCAAAAGAGCAGCGTGATGAATCCATGCAACCAGGAAAGGATCACAAGCGGCTCAAGCAGGGAAGCCCGGAGCTGGGGTGCCCTCATTGGTACAGCTCAAAAGAAGTCTTGAGGGCAAGGAACTGCAGAAACGCCGGCTGAGACCCGGGAAGGGAAGTAGATGCAATAAGCCCCGAGCTGTGAGCGGGTGCGGGTGGGTCTGGAGATCTGTAAACAATTGGATACAAGGCGTGGGTGGGCAAGAAACCAAGAGTAACTAACAATTGGTACTCACGTGGTCTGGAGAACGCTGTCTCCTGAGGCGTGTGTCCTGAGCCGGCAGGTACAGCCGAAAGTAGAAAGAAAATGGTTTGCAGATCGTTGCCCCTTTTCTTTAATTGCAGATAGGAAGCAATCCTCTAACCTAGAAGATTTCCCGGGTTTAAAATTGATTACCACCCATCCCATCTATTACAAGGCAGAAAACAGCAAAGTATAGCTGAACTGCAGGCTTCCGCAGCCAGTGGGGTGAATGAGCCCGCCACCACACCGAAACAATTACATAGTTCTTAGAGGAACATGCCAGGTGGGATATCAGGGTCCCCTCGTTAAACTTCGCATGGGGTCTGTAGTACATAAGGAACAGGTTATGACGTGTATGCTAGATATTCCCATAAGTTTGCTTTTGTTGTCAGAATAATTCTGAAATTAAAATCGTCCTAACGAAAAAAGAAACATCAATTATGGTTAAGACGTAACTGAATCACACTGAAAAGATTGCGCATTTTACAAATAAATTATAAACGACATACATTATTTTAATAAGAACCTTAGAAACTCAACTTTTTAGGTCCCGACTACAGCATTGCTTTAGCAATGCTTGTTTGTAGAGATTATAGTAAGGCTTTCAAAAGTCTACCCAAACTGCTGCGGATCGGCTACAGTACATGTGAGTCAGGCGTTTGCACATCACCAGCCACATCCCACACCACCATTTGTCTGAGCCCTGGCATCAGACTTCAAAGGAAGCCGCTCCCGGCCCCCTCATCAGACTTCAAAGGAATGTGCTCCCCACTCCTGCCACAGCAATGCCGAGAGCTTGCTCCTAACACGACCAGAAACAAGCACCCATACCGCTCCCCCCGCCACGCAATGCTGAGAGCTTGTTCCCATCTACTGCTCAACCTTCGCAGTAAAGCACTGACTGCACTGAACTAAAGAAAAAAGTTTTAGCCATCAGAGCACATCAAGGGAAAGACACAGGATAACAACTTAACATTTAGTCATAAAGCGAAACCGCATACTCCTGTTAGATTCGACACACGCGATCCTAAGAACGCATCTGCAGACTTTCCCGCTAATCACCCACTCACCGTTCCCCCGTCTCTTTCCTCGCAGTTTTTCCTTCGCCGGTATGGAAACTTGAAAATTGGCGCCGGGGCAGACCAGCCGTTTTCTCAGCCGCCATGCCTTTTCCACGCCTGAACACACACACACCACTTCCGATGTTAATTTCTGTTTTGTACACGGAAATCGAGAAAAACGAAAGCAACGAGCTACAAGCCATGGACTTTACAGTAGTTTGTAGGATCTAAAGAAAGCCTATGAGAACAAATTGTTGACTGTACACGCAGGCATTAAGTGGGGCAGCTATCGCTTCAGTCAGGGGTCCTTCACAACTGTAAATAGAACACCCCTGTTTGCGTTCTCAGTACAACACAGCAGCCATGTCAGAGAGGTACAACCTTTATAATCTTTTAATGACACTGATGTTGTAGTGCCCATATAATTAATCAATTTCAAAGCAATATGACTAGTATTGGAGGTGGTCCCGTTCATAAATACATGCGACAAATTAAATAATACGAGTGCTTGCTGAGTAAAAAAAGTTTACAAGGTTCTTTGAATGTTGAAAATGCTTGTAATTATCTAAGATAGACTCCCCCTGTGAAGGGCATTTAATTCATTCAGCGTTTCGTGTACCCCGTTAGGAGCACCTCAGAGGCTGGCTTCCCTCAGGATTGTCTCATGCCCTTTTTCCGGTTTTGGTGGCATCCGGGTGACACCAAGTTCTGTTCTTCTGTTGCTGCTTGTAAACAGTAGAGACAGAGGTAGATTGACTTACAATAGGTGGGGTTACTGCTAGGCAGATGAGTGATCCCAAGAAAGTTGTGGAGGGTTCACAGGGTCGGTTATTTTTGGTTCTTAGTAAGACTTCACCATCTATGCAGAGGATTTCAAACGTATCGTTTAAGAACGAGAATCTGTCCAGTGATCGCATAGTCTATTGTAGTTGTTTGATATAATTCTTAACAGAACATTAGCTCTAAACTTAGTAACAGGTTCTCAACTGGAAGGGTAAGCCCTATAGTCCTTTTTTTGGCATATTTATATAGCGCGAACTCGAGGTATTGGAGCGCTTTACATATGCACCGGTTACTTACACATTTTGACACGGGGAGATTAAGTGATTTTCCCAGAATCACAGGATGTGGGCGTGAACCCTGGTTTCCAGCACCAAAGTCGGCAGTCTAGCCAACCTTCCCTACTTTTCATAGAGTTCCTAACTTTCCCAGTTCACCCCTCTCTCTACACCCCTCTCTTTACACCCCTCCCTCTCTACACCCCTCTCTCTCTCTACACCCCCCTCTCAACACCCCCCTCTCAACACCCCTCTCTCTACACCCCTCTCTCTCTACACCCTTATCACTCTACACCCCTCTCTACACCACCCTCTCTACACCCCCTCTCTACACCCCCCTCATGACACCACTCCTTTCCACACCGCCTCTCTACACCCCCTCTCTACACCCCTCTCTCTACACCCCTCTCTCTACACTACTCTCTCTACACCCCTCTCTCTACACCCCACTCTCTAAAACCCTCTCTTTCTATACCCCTCTCTCTTCTCCCCTCTCTCTCTCTACACCACTCTCTCTCTCTACACCCCTCTCTCTCTACACATCCCTCTCTCTACACCCCTCTCACTACACCCCTCTCTCTACACCCCTCTCTCTACACCCCTCTCTCTACACCCCTCTCTCTACACCCCTCTCTCTACACCCCTCTCTCTCTACACCCCTTTCTCTACACCCCTCTCTCTCTACACCCCTCTCTCTCTACACCCCTCTCTCTCTATACCCCTCTCTCTCTACACCCCTCTCTCTCTACACCCCTCTCTCTACACCCCTCTCTCTCTTCACCCCTGTCTCTACACCCCCTCTCTACACTCCCTCTCTACAACCCTCTCTCTACACCCCTCTCTCTACACCTCTCTCTCAACACCCCTCTCTACAACCCTCTATCTCTCTCTACACCCCTCGCTCTCTCTACACCCCTCTCTGTCTTTCTACACCCCTTGTTAAAAGGGGTTTCAAAGACAACCAGTAACCAAAGACCCTTTTATGTTGCCCGGCGGTATCGCCTCTATGACCCACCAATGTTAATCAACGAAGAAGCAGGCGCTGGAGACTGGAAGGCAGGAAACGAGGATTTTATTCTCTCCGGAGGAGAACACATCAATTCAGACAGCAAGTATCGTCACGAGGTGCTCTAACCACATCTCTGAGGCCTGGCCTCTTATACTAGGGTTTATGACCTTTATTGCACATAACACATTCTCGCAACACTTTGATAGTTGAAAGAACATCCTCGGAATCTCCCCTTCAGGCCCGTTCCCACATACATTTACAGTTGGATTCCCCACCCCGGTCACAACAGGTGATGGTTGTCGCACAGCGGGGCATTCCGCCGATTCACGGAATGCATGGGGTTGATCGGATCTCATAGGGTGGGGGCTTTGATCGGCTCGAGGGTCTTTTGATGGAGAGGGGAAGCTTCCTACTGTACGGGGTAATAAACAGCATCCGCAGGGCCAGGTGGCGGCCTGGGAACAAGGAAGACAAACGGGGACACAGGGAAAGGGGGTTTGCATCAAAAGGATCTGAGGCCATGAAAGGAATGAGGGGAGGTGTCGCGCTGGGAACAGGATGGGATTCTGTGGTGAAGCTGCGCTGAAGAGGGGTTTATGACCCAAGGCATGAGAGAGCGGGGGTTGTCAGCGTGCGGGGGGGGGATGCTTGCGAGGTTAAGAGAGAGAGAGACGCGCTGGCTATCAGCGAGGGGCAGGGAGGCCATGGTGCTCAAAATGGCTGCCGCTTACGCGCACGAATGGGCTCGAAAAGGGGCAAGATGGCGCCGATAATGTTCATCAAGCTTGTATTAATTTTCCACAGTCCTCCCTTTAACATTTCCAAGACATCTTGCTGGCCTATTTCCTATCTATACCTATTGCAGCGGTCATAAGTAAAGGAGAGGGGACTTAGGCAAAGGAACTGTACATAAACATCAGATTATAAACATCACATTGAAAAATCTCATCATCTAGTAAGCGGGTTCATTGTTAAGTTGGTTGCAGAAAAAGTCATCGTAATGTAATATCAGACTAGAATTACGTAGCGAGGGCGTTGGGTACAGATCATAGATACTTATAGTCATTCGAAATAGAGCTGGTAAGTTATCATATAAGTAAGTCCTTTTTGTATTCGGCGGGAGCACAGTTAGTCCAATGGTGATTGGGAGAGAAAGGAGATATAGTAAAAAAAATATCAGAGTTCTCGGTGTCTTTGTCGTCTTCTGTTGGCACTGTTGAGCTCCTGGGTCACAATTTGTTCTGTCAACAGAAATGTTCATGTGGATTGAGTCGTTGGGGGTCTGCGGGTAGGGGTACATTTTGTCTGGTTTCGTCAGACCTCATAGGAGAAATGCGTTACGGTTTTGGAGCAGGTGCATTTTCTTCCGTAACGCAGAGCATAGGATTGTGATGAAAAGTGCGATTGTCCCTGAGTTGTGGGATCTGTTTGTTTCTTGAGTCTTTGTGGTGGGTATTTCCTGTTGCTTCCATCATCATTGAGGCGTTCAGCAGCGGGTAGAACCACATACTTCGTTCATCTTTTCTTTAGGGGCGACCCTTGGTGGAGTTCTAGGTCACCGTTCTGAGATTAACATAGTTCGTGGTCTACTTAGTCGGAGCTCCCTCCCTTTTGACGCAGGGAATACCCTTCTCTGGGTAGCTCAGTAGGATTTTGGAGGAACTTGGAAGTTCAGGTGGAAAGGTGTGGGTGTGAACAGTCCTTATGGTAGGTCGGAGGAGGAGGGGATGGAGCAGGGCCAAGTCGGGAACAGATCAGGGGGACGGAGAATTTGAGACAGGCGGGTCCATAACCAAGTTCAGAGAGCGGGGACACTTTGGCACACGTCTATCATAGAGCAGGGGCTTCAGGTCAGCCCTTTCCTTAGTTTTGTCTGAAACAGTGCCTCATCCTGCGACTCCTTACTGCTGTGGTCTCGCCTCGGCCTCCGTCGCTGATGTTCCACGATCCGCAGTCAGGCCGCGTGCTCCCACATCCGGTCTCTTTCTCCTCCGACAGTGATACCCTTGAATGAGTTTTGAAAAGACAGTCTTTAGAGATATTGCAGAAGAAGGTAATTACATAAATCTATTTCTCTCCCAACACCAAGCAACTGGGGTAAACACTCGCCACATTTGAGATTTTGCAGCCAACGTATAAACAATTGATGATGGGTTTGCTGGATTCCTTACAACTTTTCCTTTGTGGCTAATTCTTTGGCGTTTTGTTGGTTATTACATTCATTCGTAATAGGTACGAGGTCTGGTACCCATTCATTGCATTCGTCTATTACAGTAGATGTCAGTTCTTCTGGTAGAGACCCATTTCCCTGGTACGAGTCTTGCAAGGCTAGGCTGGTCTTCAGGGCTTTGTATTTTACGAAAAAGTGCAACGTGCTATTCACCATAGTCTGATAGGCATCCTTCTGAGGGATGAACATAGGCTAAACGACTCTTCATTACATCAAAACATCCTATTTTCAACAAGGTTTACTGCAACAAGTTCTTTCGATTTTCGATCTAATTTTAACTTTGCACACATCTTTCTAACTTTCTATATAAATTCTCGCAACCTGGTTGCTACAAAAACTCGGGGGGGGCTTGTGATAATTATTAAACTTATCCTTGGGGTGGGTGGGATCTTATGGAAAGCAATTAGGAACACAGCGAATTGGAGCAAGGGGCGTTTTTCAGGTTCTCGTTCAAGGCAGCTGATACCAAACTGGGGGCATTTTGGGAAGACGGGGGTGTCTCGATCATTTCTTACTGCTTGGGGTATGGAGACAATTTGGAATGGGGATGGTCGCATTACCACAGACATATTTTATCATAGAAGCCACTGACAAATAGTTCCCTGACTGTGGGTCAAATTTAGGGAACCTTAGTCGTCTTACCTGTCCCTTTCCTTTTGGCCAATTTAAATGTCATCCATATTTAGCAGAAAAGGAGAGGTAGTAACGTGGTACCGATACAATTTTATTTAGGACGAATTTGTGCAAATACTTGTGGTATTTGGGGCCAATCAGGAGGTGCACCAGGTTCGTCAATTAGGTGCCAGTCGCTAGGAAGAGGGAAAGTGTGGAGGGGTGAAAGAGTGAGAGAGAGAGAGAAAAGAGAGAGAGAGAGAGAGAGAGAGAGAGAGAGAGAGAGAGAGAGAGAGAGAGAGAGAGAGAGAGAGAGAGAGGCAGACAATAGGCCAAACAGTACACGTGTGACATGGAGAATGACCGTGTATTGTTTGGGCTATTCAGTGCGTTACCCAACGTTAGACGTTTCGGGTCTAGGTTAGGATGTAGAAAGCATGCAGTTTTGGGACGGAAGAGCATTAGGTCAGGTACAGAAAGATCGTGCATTGGGTAGGGCGTCTTTTTGTGTCGTCTTGCAGCGTTAGTCCGTTTTCATGCATCGGGCGTGACGTGGCTCCAGATCCTTTACGGTACCCTAATCAGGACCCCAATGTAATCTGCAGAGGGAAAAAGAGGAGGAAAAGGGGGAGGGGGGGGGACAACATTCGAACACATCAAATGTACGGGCACGAAAGTCCTTTACTTACCGCATACTCGTACTTATCTCTTCGGGATATAATCCCTAGGGTCTTGGTTTCTGAAGTCAAGGGGGCGGGCAATGTGATAGGTGGTTCATGGGGGGGTGTTCGAGGATGGCATTAAGGATCGCGGGTAGGGAAACGCTAAAAAGAGGAATCAGAGGTGTCTAGCGTGAGGTACCCGGTTTTGTAGACGTATCCGGCCATCGGGATCCTTAAATCATTCCCAAAGCTGTGATGTTCTAAGGCATATCAGTTCTTCGTTCAACCCTGTACCTTAGTACCTTCAACCACCATATCTTTATAACATTTTATCAATCACACCGCTTTACTTTACCCATTCTCAGAAGTCGAGGTCCTTCTTCATACGTTAGTTCCTGAGCTTAGTCGCATATTTTGGAGGCAACGTATCATACCTTTGATTCGATCATCAATCCAGGGCCGAACAACCATTTCTCAGATAACCTTAAAAAAAGGAGCAGAACGGTTGCACACAGAAAAACCCTCCCACTGATTCCCATATTTACAAAAGTATGTGATGCTTATTCATAGTTTTGAAGACCTTTTTTTGCATAGTCATTCAGTACGTAAAATGTGAAGAGTGCAATCATATTTTGGCCGGACATGTCGACGATGGAAGCACATACAGTAGGGGGTTATTTTGTGGCACAAGAACATGTTAAAAAGGCCTAATTAATTATTTGCAAGTAACTAAAAACATTTTATTGCGTGGTGAGGGATCAGGGGCATTTCAGTTCATCAATGGAAACACAGTCAAGCTCATTGTAATCACATTTCCTAGATGTATACCGTGGGTGTGCATCATAAGCGACGTTATGTACCAGTTACAATAAATATCAAAATAAATCGTTCATTGAAATCAACATCTTTACGGAACCCCTTTCAAATGTTCGCCAAGTGAACCCTCCTCCCTTTTTCATTGAGTGCGCAATGGTTCGTATATATATCTTAGTACATCAAGTTTCATTAGCTAAGGAACACCACGAGGCATCCGTTAGTTCCTATTGATACCGGCGCCATTTTGGGCGAGGCCGGTTTAGTCCGGAAGTAGCATCAGGGGCAAAAATGTCCCCGACGATTGGCGGTTGGACCAGGGTCCCTTTCGGCAGTTCAAAAAACTGTGCTAACAGAGGGGCTGGTGGCGTGGACCGTCAATCAAGAGAGGGAGGGGGTAGAGTCTTTCTTACCGGGTCATGTTGATGTTCAGCCGGAACTTACTCGAGTTCGTTAGCCCATAGTTCCTGGGTGGTTCAGACGGAAGCTGATGCAGACACGAGAGCACCGCCATCTTGTTGCTGTGCCGTGGTTATTTCATTAGAGATCAATGCAGCTGTTCCCCACCGGAAGCCTGAAGGGGCTGAGGGCTCTTGGGACTTTGGTAGAATCTTCAAAGTCGAGGGGATGTTTGTCGATGGTGGGGGCTTGCGCCCAGGTGGGCAAGTGCCCGAGTTTCAATTTCGGACAAAGTTACTCCAGCGGCCTAGACCCGCCTTCCGAGGGCCCAGACGCCATTTTGAGACCCTGCGGCAGCCGCCCTTCGTCGTATCTATCAGGAGTGGAAGAAACTTCTTGTGGTGATGAAAGACAGAACATCATGCTGTTGGAGCAGGACATTTTGGTTCGGGGCGCCAGGGTGCAGCAGTGGAGCCTTCATCTGGGGAGGTGAGGGAGGCTCGCCCGTGCCGTCTCCCTCTCCCGGCGCATCCCACGCTGTCCCTTTTGAATCAGGGGTGCACATGATGACCACCCTACACCCCTGATTCCGACTCTTGGGGGACCATTGTACATCCGGTGCTCCGCAAGTATGCCCGTCGGACATTGTATGTCCTGTGCTACGCAAATATACCAGTCGGGCATTGTATGTCCTGTGTTGCGGAAATATACCAGTCGGGCATTATATTTCCTGTGCAGCGTAGGTATATGGCCGTCGCCTGGCTGGAGGACATCGGCGCCGGACCAGGGCAGGGAAGCCTCCTACCTGTGGAGGCGGGAGAGGCTCGTCCGCGTCGCCTCTCCCTCCCTGCCCACCCTGCATCCGCTCGATGGAGGAATTCGTGATGGCCGGACCAGGAGATACGAGGGAGGGGGTCATTTGCATCCGCCCCCTCCCTACTCGTGGCCCGGGGGACGCCATCCCTGGAAGGGTAGTATGGGAAGACCATTTCATTGCCTGCTTTGTGGAGCCTCCAGTACCTTCTCGCCGGCGATCTCTTTTGGCCCATGGCTGCTGGCAGGCCCCGCCCCACACGTGCTATGTGTTTCGGATGGGCGGGACCATCGAACTGTTACATTTCAAGGACTTCCGGAGTGAGCATAATACGTTTTATATTTCTCCTATTAGTACAGTTTGTTTTAGAGAGTGTTCTACTAGTTATTCTATTTACCGTTGGTTGTGTGTTTTCTTTACCGTAATTAAATCCTAAGTTATATAATAGACGCTTGGCTTCCTTGAGTCCTTTCTCTAACGGGGGTTGTTTACACTGGCCTGTAATTGTGTTTGTTTTACAGAGTGGGGGAGCAACAGAGAGCAATCAGTCCCAGAACTCTAACATGTCGTTAAAATTGGTCTGACGAAATCTGTGCCATCGAGCATAATCAAACGGGGTGGTTCTGTCTGTCCTGTCTGCACTAGTCTGATTGGTTTTTATCTCGCGCCTTTTCCCTTTCTGTCGGCCTGTTCTTTCTGTCGACCCTCCGTTCTTACCTATGCTCTGCAGAGTCGGGCATTGGGCTTTCCAGTGCCCGAGACATTTACAGAAAGCACATTGGTTTTGTTTTAAATCTGTTCGTCCTGTGCGTAGTGTCGGGGGATTACCTTCGGGTCGTTGTGTCCCGGGGTTGACTTGTCGGCACATCCCTTTACACCGTTCTCTTTTCATGTCTACTCCTCGGAACTGTGCCATCGCTGGCCCTTCCCTTTGTCGTGTGGCTTCTTTGCGCCACATACCGAGACTATCAAGCATAATAGGTGTTGTTTCATTCCTACGAAGGGCTATTTCTACCGTTTCTATTTTGTCAAGATCAAAGGATCCTCTCAGTGGCCACTGACTTTCTCGATCCTTTTTCGTATATTTATGCCACAGCTCACTATAGGCTATAGCGATCAATCCATGCTTCATGAACATGTCCTTATTAGGGGTGCCTTCCAGTGGAGCCGGATGGTTCATCTCTAATAAGCGGTCCGGGCTAAACAGGCTACTAACCAGTGGGGAGAAGACAGGCATGACGGATCACAATGGGATAATAGTCAGCACTACCTATCTTATCGCTGCGTGCAAAGACTAGACAGAATATT
Source organism: Lissotriton vulgaris (assembly GCF_964263255.1). NCBI lineage: Eukaryota > Metazoa > Chordata > Amphibia > Caudata > Salamandridae > Lissotriton > Lissotriton vulgaris. The sequence continues at coordinate 403,872,989 of NC_141689.1, forward strand.
TCTATTCTACGTTGTTTGCACGTAGTGAATACCTCATGAACCAATCTTGAGCAATCAATGTTAGGTCAAAAATAAAAAATCAATATGGTCAATGGGAAGAATAAGTAGGCTCGCAAAGGTTCGCGTCACCTACCCTTTCACTATCTACAAAGAGGGGACCTATTCTTCCCTGTTTGTAGACAGAGAATCTCCAGAAAACAATCTATAACAGTTAATCAATGGGGGGGGGGGGCAATTGTTCAATGGGGGAGAAAGATAGGTCCGACGGGTGCGTACCTATCCTTCGCTGTTTATAAAGGGAGAGCCTGTTGTTTCTCCGTTTGCAGACAGTGAATCTCCAAATAAATTAACAAAAAGTAATACTAGTATTTTCTCATCAATTATCAATCTCTTTCAATTATCAATCACTTTCAATTATCAATCACTTTTCGCAATTCGTCGTGTTTACACGACCTTACCCGGACCGCATGGACAGTTTCTTGTCTTCCGAATCCAGCGCCTGATCGTCCTCTTCTCTTCGTACTTCTCGTGGCACTCCTGATGGTTCCCAGTCAGGACCGCAGATCACTCGAGAGAGGTCTGTTCGGAACCAGTGAAGTTCGGATGATCGGCTGTCAGACGAGGGTCTATCGGACAGGGTACCTTCCGATCGTTGCAGTCGTTCACTCTGTCGTCAGGACCTCTCCCACTGGATCCACGAGTCGCTGATGGGCCCCACGTTTGGGACGCCAATTGTTAAAAGGGGTTTCAAAGACAACCAGTAAC